>NC_141387.1:8563638-8679873 GCF_017979445.1 Akebia trifoliata
TTGGGGTAGGAACAGTTGTCTCACTGCCGAGCATGAAAACTATTGTAGACATAGTTGGTCTATCAATTGCATGTTCTTGCACATGTAGGAGTCCTACATGGATGCATCTCATCGATTCCACTGGGGAATATGTGTCTAACAATGATGTATCCATCAATTCCAATGCCTTGTTTTCAATCCACAAACTCCGTACCTGAAAACAATTATAAGTATTCCAACTTAAAAAAATTTCAGAAACAATTGGAATGCAAATTATAGAAACAAAATACACATATTCCAAAAGATATAAAGAATGTTCATTGTGATTTAAGCTCGTATTTTTCTTACTGCTCACAATCTCTAATAGCAAGACTCCAAAGCTAAATACATTGGATTTCTCAGAAAATATCCCTCGCATGGCATACTCTGGAGACATATAACCACCGCATTCAATTGTAAAGATGTTAAATTCTAGGTATGAGGTAAGACTGACAAACTGGTTAAATATTCAATGTAGGAAAATAACTAAAACAAGGAATAACAAACTGAGAGAAAGGGTCCTAAACTTTTTTCTTTATCAGATAACCATAAAGTACCTTGGCCCAAAAGATTCTATTTCAACTGGTTTACTCAGAGAAAACTAAAAACAAATTTCATAACCTATGCAAACATTTGTATATGTAGACCGGATCCTCCACTCCTACGAACCATAGGTTGAAACCCAACTCCTTCAGACTAGCACCAGATGGTCTAGTTATGGAAAATGGTGCCATTAGAGGGGGACAGACGTCTATAATTTGTCTTAAGGAGTGGGATTTCCAATACAATGTCCACGAATAGAGGATTTGTACACATTGCATGCTAAGGAAAATAACAAAGTAAACAGGTAAAGTCATGAAATTATACTTACTATGTTCCAACAACTCTTTTAGTATTTGCTAGTGTTTGCTTCCCACCAAATATCCTAGCCATGCCAAAGTCTAAAATTTTGGGGTTCATATCTTCATCCAAAAGAATGTTGCTGGCCTTCAAATCTTGATGAATCACTCTCAGTCGAGAATCACGATGAAGATAAAGAAGCCCCCGAGCGATACCATTAACAATTTTGAAGCGTTTACCCCAATCTAGCAACATTCATCTAGATGGATCTAATGCACACACCCATTATAATATATCAAGTTTATAATCTCCATGCATGTAATTAGTGAAATATATCATTTAACATATACTGGCAACATATGTATGTTAGTGATCTAGATTCTTGGTTTAATTGACCAAAAAATGCATTTTGAATATACTTAGTTCAAAATATTCCAAATGAACACTAGGGTATTTGGGTATACTAACAGAAGAGAAAGGCATCCAAACTTTTATGAGGCATGTACTCAGAGTAATATCTTCTCCTCCCCTGTAATGCAGAAACTCAAGAGCCTAACAAGATTCTTGTGTTGGAGTTTGCATATCAACTTAAGTTCATTCTTGAACTCTTCTATGCCTTGTCCAGAGCTTCTCGATAGTCTTTTCACTGCTATTTCTTGTCCATCTAGTAGCATACCCTGAAGTAGAAAACAAATTCATGGGAAGTCATTGTTCATTTTCAAACCTGTACATTTCTTAGATTGTAATAAATTAAAGATTACCTTATAAACATGACCAAATCCCCCCTCCCCAAGCTTAATCGCAAAGTTGTTTGTACCGATTTCTATGGTCCCAAATTCAAAGAATGGTAGTTCTGTGCTTACACTTCCCCTTGCATGATCTTTCAACAAAATTGCCTGTGGAGAGTCTATAGTTCCCTATAATTTTTCCCGAATCAATAATCTTGATAAGGTCCCAATAATCTCACTTTGGGACCGTAATTTCACCGAGATTACCATCGTATAAATACTAGTTCCCTTAAAATAATAATAAATTTTATTAAATCTCAAATTAATGTGGCTAACAATAGTTTGTTACTAATTTCAGGTAAAAAGGGCACAATCGGAAACCAACAAACAGTGTAACAATTACTGTTACAACATGCGAGCAAAAAGGAAGCATCAGGCAAAATCTCGAGGATTTTGGGCGCCACGTCACCGCGCCGCGGCTAGCCAAGACCGCGCCACGGTCATTTCGAGGAATTTATCTTCGAGATTTTTACAGAAGCTTCTAAAAGCTTCGGTGGTTGTAACTGATTGGGTCATTTGAGTCAAATTATCCGCCAAACCACCCCGATTACCCGAATACAAACATTATAAATTGGGAGGTTGATTTTAGAGAAAGGGGCTCTTCTCTTCTTTCATAATTTCTGATTTTTCTTTCTTTCTTCTCTGTAATTTTTCCTTTGGGTGAGCTTTTGAGTGTAGTGAGAGCATCAAGAGTAAGCCATTGGCTCTATTGTAACTCTTTTGAGAGATTATCAAGAAATGAATCAAGTTGCATTTCTATTTTACATTTTCTTTCCATCTATCTTCTTGCTTTTAGTATTGTTGCAATTATGAATCTTGCAATGAGTGGCTAGAATCTCCTTAGAGAGTTCAATAATGCCAGAGCAAGTCCATCCATTTAATATAGTTTCAAATTCATTATTCTTGCTTATCTTGTTAAACATTCTGTAAATTCTTCTTTAATTATGATAAGGTCCCAATTATTCAATTTTGGGACCGTAATTGAATTAAGATTACCATTGCATAAATGTTAGTTCCTTTAAATAATTGTAAAATTATTTTATTTATCCAAATTAATAAAGCTAATGATATATTAGTGTTAATTGTAGTGCACGTGGAAGCCAACAAATCGCGAAACAATTACGGTTACAATACACGAGCCGAAAGGAAGCATCCAGAAAAATCTCGATCGATTTGGGCGCCACGTCACCGCGCCGAGGTCATCTCGAGGAATTTGTCCTCGAGATTTTCACAGAAGCTTCCAATTGCTTCGGTGGTTGTAACTGAATGGGTAGTTCGAAGCAAATCATCCGAAAAGTTGACCCGATTACCCGAATACAAATGTTATAAATTGAAGGGTTGATTTTAGAGAAGGGGGCCCTCTCCTTGCTCTCTTCTTCTCCAATTTTTTATTGTTCCTCTCTTTAATTTTCTGTAATTTCTATTGAGAGATCTCTTGAGTGTAGTGAGAACATCAAGAGTGCTCAATTCTTTATCTTTGTAATTTGTTGGAGAGCTATAAATAAGGATTTTAGATTGATCATCATCTTCTTCACCCATGTTCTTCATTCTGTTATTAATTTCTGCAATATGAATCTTGCGATGATCGGCTAGACTCTCCGTAGAGAGGTCAAGAATGCCGGAGCAATTTCATCCTACTTATGTTGTTTTAAATTCTTTCTTTCTACTTTATGTGTTAATTCTGAAATTCCTCTTAGAACAAGACTAGCAAGCTTATACATTCAAATCAAGCTTAGATGATTGTTACTTAGATAAGCTCAAGAACAATCATGCTATGTGAAGAATTGAAGTATAAGTCAGTTACACTTGTTTGAAGTTGGAATTCTCATGAATACTCTTTGGTTACCATCAATGTTTAACTCGATTTATCTTCCGATCCACGAGCAATGACTTGCTACGTGGATCGAGTTATAATTAGAACAAATCAGCATTTTGGATGAATTGCAAAGGATGAATTGACCTCTCCACACCCTCTTTCCTCAATCTCTATTTGTAGTTTCAATTTCATTTACAAATTAGTTGTTAATTGCTTCTCTATTTTAAACAAATCAATTTTGTTTTTTAAGAAAAATCTGTTTTCCAATTCTGTTTTGGCATTTTTATCCAAATGAATCCTTGAATCCTCATTGTCCCTGTGGAACGAATTCGACTTACCCAAAGTCCATTTTTTAATCTTAATCTCTGCATCTCTATTGCAAGCTTTACAACCGATCAAATTAGATCCCTTAGCTTATATTTCTGATTCAACTTTGATGGCCATTACTTAGATAAGTTCAAGAATGGCTATGCTCTGTGAAGAATCGGAATATAGATTAAACAATCTCAATCAGATTAGGATTTACATGAATAACTTTTAGTTACTTTCGTTGATTAAACGGCTCCACTTTCCGATCCATGAGCAATGACTTGCTACATGGATTGAGTTAGATTCAGAATTAATCTGCATTGTGGATGGTTTGCAAAGGCTACATTGAACTCTCTAATCCCTCTCTCTTAGAATTTCAATCTTTATTTTCTGTTTAGATTTCAATTTAGTTTCTACTACAACTCTGTTTTGTTTTTAAAACTAATCTGTTTTTGTTTCTAAATTCTGTTTTGGCCTTTTTATCCGAATGAATCCTTGAATTTTCATTGTCCCTGTGGAACGAGTTCGACTTGCCCAAAGTCTTAGTTCACATCTTTATCTCTGCATTTATTTAGCAAAAATTACAATCGATCAAAATGGCGCCGCTTTCGGGGACAGCGAGTTGATTCATTTTTCAATTCGGAAAGTATCCGAAACAGAACCAAACGTGTGTTTGCTTGAAACAGAAGCCAAACGAATAGAAAAAAATTTCATTACAATCCTCAAGATATCAGAAACCATTTCCAATTTGAAAAATCGATTTTCATCAAAAAAATTTCTCGCCGCGGTTGCCCCTAGGTGCTCCGCGGTGACGTGAAAATATTTTCTGCTGATTTTTGTTGAACAAGCTTCTGACATCATGGATATTGTAATGGTCATATTGATTTTTTTTCCTTAGTATTCTGATTTGAATAAATTTGTTATTTTCAGGTGGAGGACTTAATGGAAGTCAACGAAAATTGGTGAAAAAGGCGACACGTGGAATTTTTATCCACTGAATTGATTTCCTCACTAAGAAGATCAGCAACCTCAAATTTCTCTGCATTTTATTTTTTAGAAACCAACTTGTATTAGGAACTTGAACTTGTATTAAATTTTAATAGTATCCGAGAGGGTTCGGATTGTAATAGATTTAGGGATGGACGATAGTGGGACGAAACTATCTCAGCCCCTCGGGTTCGTACACCAAATTTGGTGTTGGTGGCCCGAGTCGACTCAACTTGATCATCCCCCGTCTAGAACGGGAGGTAAATTTCGAAACACTCACGCATCACTCGCTAGTGAGTTTCTGTATTACTTTTGAGTGACTAATCTGTACACATTGGATTGCACATAGTAACAAGGACACCCTTACGAGGATGGCACCATAAGATAAGAATCGGAGTTCATTACCGATATCTTGCCTTTCTAGGAAAATCAAATTCACAGCAAATTGATTAATTAAAATTTGATTAGACTGGACTCTAGGTTCCATCGAGCTCATTAAGCAAAGCTAATCAAAAGTTGCACCAATTGTACTTCTTGATCGTGAACAGTGCCTAAGCAAAATCTTGCCCTATAGTTCTACGTGAATTCAGGGGATAGACTACGTCTATTCAAGACGAGAGGTGATCTAAGAGTGCCCTTGCTCAGCATTGTGCGCCACCTCTCCTCTGGAGATTAAACTGGCTGTTCCGATTTCAGAGATTTGGGTTGGAGGCTTTGATTAATCCTTTAAACAAGTTAGGAGCTGTCTAGTAATAGGCACCCAGTTTTCACGTGTGAATTTCTCCCTCCTATTGTGTGCAATTTGGTAGTGTATGTTAGGTAGGAGATCGCAGAAAAATCCAATTGTATTTGATCTGGAGATCACAAGGTCTTACCCTCTACCTAAGGTTAGACGAGAAAGCAATACCGTTCTCACTCCACCAATCCCAGAAATGGATCCACATCCACTTTTACCTCATCACATCAATGAGGATCAACGAACGCTCAATGAGTTGTTCGCACCTATTACTGCCAACCCTTCATCATGTATAATTTTACCTGCTGCTAACGTGGCACAATTTGAAATACGGGCAGCCACCATTAATATGTTGCCCAAATTTCACTATTTCGAAAGCGAACAACCGTACAATCACCTCAATAAATTCTTGAACTTATGCCAGACATTCAAAAATGGTCACCTCGACGATGAGAATGTCAAGCTTAGGTTATTTCCACTCTCTCTTGAAGACCATGCTGCGGCTTGGTTAAACTCTTTGTCCTCCAACTCTATCACTACGTGGGATGAGTTGTCGAGAAAATTCATGACCAAATTCTTCCCTATGGCGAAGACGGAACAATTCAAAAATGCCATTCGGAACTTCAAGGGAAGACCGGATGAAGAATTCTCCCAGACTTGAGAAAGGTTCAATGACCTTCTTGTCAAGTGTCCACATCATGGGATAGACAAAGCCCAATTAGTTGATTTCTTTTACCGAGGTCTCCTAACAGCCCAGCGTATTCTTCTTGAGTCTATGCATCAGGGTAAATTCATGAATCAAACTCCTAATCAAGCTTATGAATTCTTAGTTGAATTGGCTGAGAATGCTCGAAATTGGAGCACAAACATAGGGGATTTTGATAGAGGAGATTTAGGAGTTAAGAAGCCGGGCATGTATGAGGTTAAGTCTGATCCTGAACTTAAGAATGTCATGAATAGCCTTGTGAGTAGCTTACAAAGTCTCAACAAAAAGTTTGACGCTTTCAGTGTCAAAACCAACTTTCAAGAAGCCACTCCAATTCTACAAGTAGCCACAGAGACATTTTCATCATGTCAGCTGTGTGAGAATTTCAATCATTCTACGGAGAATTGTCCCACCTTGACTCTCTCGCAGTCAGAGCAAGCTAATGCTATTGGAAATTACAGCACATACAGGAAACCCACTCCTAACTCCTATAGTCAGACGTACCATCCCGATAATAGGTTTCACCCCAATTTTTCATATCGACAAAATAAACCTATCCAATCAGGAGGTCCTCCAGGGTTTCAAAAAAATTTCAATCGTCAAACTCATGCTAGTACGAATCTATCTTTGGTTCCGCAACAATCTTATTCTTCACCTCAAAATTCTGATCAACGGGCGATCGTTGTCGACCCTATGACCAATTACTCTCCTCCGGTTGCTCAACCAAACTCAGCATTAGAATCAATGATGGCTGAGATATTAAAGCAACAACAGCAACTTATACATCAACAAATCCAAACTACCCAGAACCCGTCTCAAACCAACCAGGTCACTGCGCAAGCAATCAAAAATTTAGAGGTTCAGATGGGTCAGTTAGCTTCATCCATAGGAGAGAAAAACAAAGGCCAGTTTCCTAGTCAAACTGTGCCAAATCCAGCAGGAACTGTTCCAAGAGGACAGTATGAAATCAATAGTCAGGCAGGTCCCTCTAATTCTGTCCAAGCCGTCCACACCTTACGATCTGAAAAATTGGTGGACAATAAAGTTGAAATGCCTGAGGAGGTTCGATCCAAAGAAACAACCTCTAGTGCACCTTCCACAGAAAAAGAAGACCAGTCTAAGGAAACACCTCCTCCTCTCGAGAGTCGAGTGATCATTCCCAAAGCCCCGTTCCCTCATAGACTTCTAGACAACAAAAAGGGAAAACAATTGGAAGGAATCTTAGAAGTGTTCTAGAATGTTCAAATAAATATTCCCTTCCTTGACGCAATTCGTCAAATTCCCTCATATGCCAAGTTTCTCAAGGATCTTACCACAGTGAAGCGAAAAAATCCTGTGCCAAGAGAGGCTGTGATGACAGCCCAGTCTTCCTGTTTGATTCAGTAGACAATTGTTCCTAAATTCAAGGATCCTAGCTGTCCTACAATTTCTGTGCACATTGGAGATACGATGATTGAGAAATGTCTATTAGATCTTGGGGCTAGTGTGAATCTTCTTCCTTTCTCAATCTACCAGCAATTAGGTTTAGGTGAACTTAAACCTACAGATATCACTCTGAGTCTAGCAGATAGATCGGTGAAGATTTCCAAAGGAATAGTGGAGGATGTGATTATCAAGGTGAAGGATTTCTACTTTCCTGTCGACATCGTAGTGTTTGACACTGAACCTGTGATTAACCCAAATTCTCATGTTCCAGTCATCTTAGGAAGACCCTTCTTAGCCACTTCTGATGCAGTCATCAAGTGTCGCAATGGTATCATGACCCTATCATTTGGGGATATGAAGGTCAAAATGAATGTCTTCCAAAATAAGTTTCAATCTACTGACATTGATGATTTGGAAGAAGTCAACATGATCGACACCCTAATCAGTAGCACTTTTGAGGAAGTGGAGAACAAGAATCCGTTAGAAGAGTATTTTGGCCAATTCGGCCTTAAGTTCGATACTGAGAAATCCATCAGGGAGGTGAACTCTCTTCTTGAATCTGTCCCTATGATGGATTGGCAGCCAAAAATTCAGAGTCTGTCCTCTCTCTCGTCATCACCAATAGTAGAAGAAATTCACAAGCTCGAGTTAAAGCAATTGCCTGATACGCTGAAATACGCATTTTTGGGTAATGCTGAAACCTTCCCTGTCATTATCTCCCCTACTCTAGAAAAATCACAAGAAAATCGGTTACTTGACGTTCTGCGCAAAAATCGAGAAGCTATTGGGTGGACCATAGCTGATATCAAAGGCATCAGTCCTTCTGTGGTCATGCATCAAATTCATCTTGAGGAAAATTTCAAACCATCGAGAGAACCACAGAGGCGACTCAATCTGGTGTTACAAGAGGTCGTCCGAAAAGAAGTCATCAAACTTTTAGATGCGGGTATTATATACCTCATCTCGGATAGTAAATGGGTTAGTCCAGTTCAGGTTGTCCCTAAAAAGTTGGGTGTCACAATTGTGACAAATCAGGATAATGAACTCATACCTACTCGAGTCCAAACCGGATGGCGAGTTTGTATAGACTACCGAAAATTGAATACGATGACACATAAGGATCACTTCCCTCTTTCATTCATCGATCAGATGCTTGAACGTTTAGCCGGTCATGCCTATTATTATTTTCTTGATGGATATTCGGGATACAACCAAATCCCAATAGCCCCAGAAGACCAAGAAAAAACAACGTTTACCTGTCCATTTGGGACCTTCGCCTATCGACGTATGCCCTTTGGGCTATGTAATGCTCCTGCCACCTTTCAAAGGTGCATGTTGGGTATATTTTCTGATATGGTCGAAGACTTTCTTGAAGTCTTCATGGACGATTTTTCTGTATTTAGGTCGAGTTTTGATGACTGTTTGGATCATTTGAAGTTAGTTTTGAAAAGATGTCGAGAGAAGCACCTCGTGCTAAATTGGGAAAAGTGTCACTTCATGGTTACCTCTGGGATAGTTCTAGGACATATTATCTCCCACAAAGGAATTGAGGTAGATAAAGCCAAGGTTGATCTTATAGCAAATTTGCCTCCACCTAGAACTGTGAAAGAAATCCGTTCATTCCTAGGGCATGCAGGGTTTTACAGAAAGTTCATCAAAGACTTTGGAAAATTTTCAAAACCCCTGTGTGATCTGTTAACTAAAGACATTTCTTTCGAGTTTTCTACCGCTTGCTTATCAGCCTTTGAGAAGCTAAAAACTGAGTTGACCTCAGCACCTATTATCCAACCACCCAATTGGGATCTCCCATTTGAGGTGATGTGTGATGCATCCGACTACGCTATAGGTGCTGTATTGGGGCAACGAGTTGAAAAACTCTCCCATGTCATCCAATATGCCAGCAAGACGCTTAATGATGCCCAACTCAATTATTTCACCACGGAAAAGGAACTACTAGTAGTAGTTTTTGTCTTAGATAAATTCCGTTCCTATCTTATAGGGTCCAAAGTAGTTATTTTCACTGATCACGCAGCGCTGAAATACCTTCTTATCAAGAAGGATGCAAAAACGAGGTTGATAAGATGGATCCTTCTTCTTTAAGAGTTTGATCTCGAAATTCGAGATAAAAAGGGATGCGAAAATGTGGTTGCAGACCACCTATCTAGGCTAGTAGTTGAAACTCTATCTGACTCTCTCCCAATTTCTGAAAATTTTCCTGACGAGCAAATCATGGCAGTTTCTATTTCTGACACACCTTGGTATGCTGACATTGTCAACTACCTGGTGACAGGTCAAACTCCTACCTCATGGAGTAAACAAAATCACCTGCGCTTCCTCGCCCAAGCTAAATGGTTCTTCTGGAATGATCCGTATTTATTTAAGTACTGCCCAGACCAGATAATTCGTCGGTGTATTGATGATAGAGAACAAAGTGGTATTCTCGAGTTCTGCCATAATCATGCTTGTGGTGGGCATTTTGGAGGAAGAAAACAGCAGCTAAAATCTTACAGTGTGATTTTTATTGGCCCACAATCTTTCGTGACGCTCATCTCTTTGCTAAATCTTGTGATAGATGTCAACGTCTAGGAAAAATCAGTCGAAGAAATGAGATGCCCTAACAATCAATTTTGATCATCGAAATCTTTGATGTTTGGGGTATTAACTTCATGGGTCCCTTCCCCATTTCACACGGATTCCAATACATTTTAGTCGCAGTCGACTACGTGTCAAAATGGGTTGAAGCCACAGCTTGTTGAACGAATGATCATAAGGTTGTTGTTCAATTTCTCAAAAATACTGTGTTTGCCCGATTCGGTACCCCTCGTGCTATCATTAGCGATGGAGGAAAACATTTCTGTAACCGAGTTTTTGAAAGTTTGATGCGCAAATATTCAATCACTCATAAGGTAGCTACCCCGTATCACCCACAAATTAGTGGGCAGGTCGAAATTTCTAATCGTGAGATCAAAACCATTCTTGAAAAAACCGTCAATCCGACTCGTAAAGATTGGTCCTTATGATCATCTGATGCCTTGTGGGCCTACAGAACAGCGTTCAAAACTCCAATAGGAATGTCCCCTTATCGGTTAATCTTTGGTAGAGCCTATCATTTGCCAGTCGAACTTGAGTATCGAGCTTATTGGGCGATTAAACATTTAAATTTTGATCTAGCGAAGGCCGGCGAGCTTAGAAAGCTCCAACTCACTGAGTTGGAAGAATTAAGGAATGATGCTTACGATAGCGCAAAGCTATACAAAGATCGAACGAAAATCTGGCATGATAGGCACATTCAGATAAAATCTTTCCACGTAGGCCAGAAAGTGCTCCTGTATAACTCTCGCCTTCATTTATTTTCAGGGAAATTAAAGTCTCGTTGGACTGGACTATTTTTTATTCACAATATTCACCCTCATGGAAACATCGAGGTGTTCAATCCAACCAATGGAAATATTTTTCAAGTAAATGGCCAAAGGCTGAAGCCATTTCAGACTCTCCCTCATTCATCCGATACAGATTCATTTTTGAGTAATCCTGTGTACCAGGATTAGCTCTAATCTCATGTCTGGCTGAAGACATTAAACTTAGCGCTACTTCGAGAGGCAACCCTTGATTTCTGTACATATTCTACGTGACCATATAGGATTTATTTTTCAATTCTTTCTGCATTCACTCATTTTCTTGCAGGTATACACCCTGTGTAGTGTGCTTTTCACTTTTACACCCTGTGTGGAACACTTCTTTTGGTTGTACCTACGACTTTTGCAACGTAATGACATCTGCTTTCAAGTGTACTCTACACCTCTACTCTTTAATCATTGAGGACAATGCTAAATTTAGGTTTGGGGGTGTGAGATAGCACATTTCAATTTTTCACTTTTTGTACATTATTCTCGGTACATTTTCAAAAATACCTTCATCAAAATTTTTATATGTACTGTCATCATACGAATTTTTAAACCAGGCTCATGTCCAATTTGTTTATAAATTCTTATTCCTCAAAAACAAGATATTTTGAAAAATAAAATTCACGTCACTTCTGATTGTAGTGAAAATGTTATTTTGGATTAAGAGTTGTCTTCTTCGCTGTCTAGAATGAGAGGGAAAGCCTGAAAATACTGAACTTTGACCTTCTTGTCCTTTGGTTGGCTGAATAGAAGAAAAACAGAACTGTAGTTGATATTTTTGAGACAGCAACCATAGGATTAGACTGGGTACCTTGAAAAGGGCTACCTGCTTTTTGAAAAAATAATATCGAAAAAATGATAAAGCATGAAAAATGTTGAAAAGAAAAGCAGAAAGATGTGAAGGTTAGAACTGAAAAAGTGCAAATTGTGAAAAGAGTCCAATGAGACCAAAATAGTTCAGTAGGGTGAAAGCCGTCAATGGTAAAAACGTGAGTACACTGGAATATCACAGATAAAGCCCCTTAGAAGTATTAAAGGGAACATCCATACTTCTCACAATCCTAGACAGGAGGCTCAATTTCGAGTTAGAAGTTAGGCAGACCCAACCATCTTAGCAGTTAAGAAGGGAAACCTTGTTCCGAAAAATCTATATTACAATCAGAAAAATTTGTGCACACACTCAAGATATTTCTGAAAATGAGGAATAAAAAGAATTTCTTGACTTGATTTTTGAAAATTGATGTGATGGCATTATATACAATAATTTTGAAGTTGTTATCTTTTAAAATGTTAGAATTTTGTGGTATATTCACTGCAAACCCTCACGAGTCAAACTCATCCACTAGGAGTAACCTAGGGGTTTAAGGGCTTACTGCATAAGCTAAATGCAGTCGGGAACCTCAAGAAAGAGGAATTGTTTTTATTTAAGTTTTGCTCGGGACTAGCAAAATTGAGGTTTGGGGGTGTGATAAGGTCCCAATAATCTCACTTTGGGACCGTAATTTCACCGAGATTACCATCGTATAAATACTAGTTCCCTTAAAATAATAATAAATTTTATTAAATCCCAAATTAATGTGGCTAACAATAGTTTGTTACTAATTTCAGGTAAAAAGGGCACAATCAGAAACCAACAAACAGTGTAACAATTACTGTTACAACATGTGAGCAAAAAGGAAACATCCGACAAAATCTCAGGATTTTGGGTGCCACGTCACCGCGCCGCGGCTAGCCAAGACCGCACCGCGGTCATTTCAAGGAATTTATCTTCGAGATTTTTACAGAAGCTTCAGTGGTTGTAACTGATTGGGTCATTTGAGTCGAATTATCCGCCAAACCACCCTGATTACCCGAATACGAACATTATAAATTGGGAGGTTGATTTTAGATAAATTGGTTCTTCTCTTCTTCCATAATTTCTGATTTTTCTTTCTTTCTTTTCTGTAATTTTTCCTTTCGGTGAGCTTTTGAGTGTAGTGAGAGCATCAAGATTAAGCCATTGGCTCTATTGTAACTCTTTTGAGAGATTATCAAGAAAGGAATCAAGTTGCATTTCTATTTTACATTTTCTTTCCATCTATCTTCTTACTTTTAGTATTGTTGCAATTATGAATCTTGCAATGAGTGGCTAGAATCTCCTTAGAGAGTTCAATAATGCCAGAGCAAGTCCATCCATTTAATGTAGTTTCAAATTCATTATTCTTGCTTATCTTGTTAAACATTCTGTAAATTCTTCTTTGATTAGATCCCTTAGCTTATATTTCTGATTCAACTTTGATAGCCATTACTTAGATAAGTTCAAGAATGGCTATGCTCTGTGAAGAATCGGAATATAGATTAAGCAATCTCAATCAGATTAGGATTTACATGAATAACTTTTAGTTACTTTCGTTGATTAAACGACTGCACTTTCCGATCTATGGATTGAGTTAGATTCAGAATTAATCTGCATTGTGGATGGTTTGCAAAGGCTACATTGAACTCTCTAATCCCTCTCTCTTAGAATTTCAATCTTTATTTTCTGTTTAGATTTCAATTTAGTTTCTACTACAACTCTGTTTTGTTTTTAAAACTAATCTGTTTTTGTTTCTAAATTCTGTTTTGGCCTTTTTATCCGAATGAATCCTTGAATTTTCATTGTCCCTGTGGAACGAGTTCGACTTGCCCAAAGTCTTAGTTCACATCTTTATCTCTGCATTTATTTAGCAAAAATTACAATCGATCAAATCTCTACTTGAATTTGAAATTGAGACTTGAAAAATTGATTAATTCAAACCTAAAATGTAAGACGTTTTGCTGTGTGAGGAACTTACTTCTTCATTTCTTATTCAATCTGCACAAAATGCATGCAAAGGTAATCAAGGTAATTGATCCAGCAATGGTTATGAGTACAATGATATATCTCTTAAATTTCTTCTCACCTGTATATGAAAAATAATTGATTAGTAAAGCCAAAAATTTGTTTAGGCTAGACAAAATTTTAAATGATCAACAGAGATGTAAGAAGATAACTTTTTGTTTCTAATACCCCAATTACCCCAAAATATGATATTCATGAGAATAGGAAGCTAGATATCAAAATTATCTTTGATTTTGAACTAGAAATGAAAATTAATAAAGAAAAAATACGGGAAAAAGAAAAACCAAGGCATGGAATGAGAACAGCCTTGTAAAGAAAATATGATCTTACCAAGGTCTGAATGTGCGACACGGATGTAATGATCAACTCCATCCTTGGCAAACTTCGCTATATCAATTAAATTTCCACTCCACCACATACACGCATGGCATTATCATAAGAATAATCTAAGCAAGAACAATTTTTTAAACACTCTTGTTCACAATCCTTCAAGTTCCTAACACCCACCCAATTAACAAAATCAGGTACTTTCATCCCATCTTCAAAAATCCATCTGCTTTCCCCTCTTCACCAATGGTGTTATTTCTCTCACACTGCAATTGGGTCCTCCTCACACACCCACTTGACCAATTTCCTTTACTCCATTCCTCAAACGACTTCGGCTTGAAACCTCTCAGACAACTACAAATTGGTGATTTTAATGCATTACAGCTTCCAAAAGATCCACATTTCTCGTAAACTTCACAATCAATATGCAGAGCCAACCATTTTTCAACCCATTGATTCTTCCCTTCATCCCAACCATATTCGATTAATTTCCCTTGAGAATTCAAATCATACTTTACAAAGGAGGAATTGTTCGTATCAGAAAGAGTAACATAAACACTTCCTTCTCGATCATCTAGACCGACATTGAATCCATGGTGATAGACCGAGTACAAATCTTGTATCCTGATAAAGACACTTTGGTTCCATGGACCACTTCACCAATATCGACAAGACCCATTCCATGTTATAGTTGAGGAATGTTCACTAGGGAAAGCTCCATAAAGAAGCTTCCATAGGATGGATCGGAATCGCTTTTCCATGATCTTATAACTTGATTCTTCCCTGTCTTCATGTTGGTGCCAAACCTCATGCCTTGTAAAATCATGTGTGATGGGTGTTTGAAACTCTTCCATAAGATCCTCTCATTGGAATTCAATTCTCTCAAAATAAGATTCCCCGAATCCGATAACTCAGCACTTGAATTATAAGATATATCAGAAACATTTGTCGTCCAAAGAACTATGTTTTGACCATCTAAAACTACTAAATTGCCATCATCACCAATTGTAAAAACTCCAGAAGAATCTGTCAATGGGTTTTCTCTGTTGGCAACCCATACAATTGTTTGTATAGGAATTTTGTTATACCAAATTCCAAAGTAACGGTTTGTAGAGTTACTTGGGCTGAAGAAGCCTAGTTTGAAGATTTCTCTAGAAGAAGTAACAGTTTCAGGGTCTTTGATGTATTGGGTGAGTGTAATGGTTAGTATTCCAGAGCAGAGATTTAAGCTTATAAAACACAAAGAGAAGATCAAAGGAAGAATAGTACTACTTAGTGTACTAAAACCCATAACTTCAAAGGTTCTTGACTGGAAGAAAGCTGTGATTGATAGTAGAAGAAGAAGAGAGAGACTCTGACTATGAAACGGGCAGCCCACTTCAAAATTTTGAAGGAACCCTCCTTGTTACAAGACATGGCGCTTTGAATTTATTTCATGACTCTATATTTTCAACAAAATTGGGAAGCGTTCCGTGCCCGCTTCAAATCTTTTTTCAAGAAGTGAAGGGCAGCTGACCAGAACCCTCATTTTGACTGGAAGGAAAACAAACTTTGAAGCGGACTGCCCGCTTCAAAATTTTGAAGGAACCCTCTCCATAATGGATTACGCATGGCATTAGTCCGCTTCAAAGTTTTGAAGGAACCCTCTCCATAATGGATTACACATGGCATTTCCAAGGAGGTATTTCAGATTTTGACAGAAATGTAAGGGTATAAGAAAAATTCAAAATGCCTTGTGAGTTGTAACGAAGAGGGTTCCTTCAAAATTTGAAGTGGGCACAGACTTCTTAACGAACCTCAGGTTTTTAGACAGCAGTTTATGAGCAGAACGAGTCCCCATAGATATAAAAATAATATTACATGGGTCATGATTTTACTCTTCATTATTGTATAATACGACTATAGAATTAACTTATAATATGGGATGTTTTACCAAATTTTGCTTAAAAGATTAGCCAAGTTGACTTATTTAAAGTTTGGGATGACTGTTTCCACTTCATTTGATATGATGGCACTCTTAAAGATAAAAAAAAAAAAGTTTCAGTCCTACTTCTTCATCCTTTAACAAAAATAAAAATAAAATAGAGAGATTCCCTTCTTCTTCTTCTTTCTTCAATAAAAAAAGAAAAAAGAATAGTGCTCTTAAATGCCCTCATCTTCAACTTCAGATTTTTTACTCTGTTTTCTTCCCAAAATCAGTTTGAAAATGAGGATTCTCAAGGAATGAGATGTTTATCATGGTTTTTCAAGTTTCTATCTTGGTTTTTGGATAGAAAAATCAAGGGTTCTAAAAGGAATAAGATAGGTTGAAAACAGTGGATTGAAAGATGAGGTACCAAGTGAACTTTGCTATCCTCTTTAGACTTGAGATTCTGTCCACTTCAAACCTCAGGAAAAATATTTGAATTCTGAAATCGAAGATGATGAACTTTTGTCTTTCGGATAGAAAAATCAAGGGTTTCTAGATGGATTAAGGTGAGGCTGAAGACAATGTATTGAAGATGAGTAAAATAGATTAAAATAATTTCACATAGAGGTTGTAGAGCTTGTAGATGACCTGGTTTTGGAAAGAAAAATCATGTGTTTTTGGTGGTTGAAGATGAGTTTACGAAGGATTAAAGATGAGGTTTAATCATTTGCATCTCAGGTCACACCACAAAGTACTATAGGTCATGTATTCTGTCTTGCTCAATTTTGAAACAATAATATTCTGAATTCTTGTAGTTAGCATGCACGCACATACATACATACACAAGCATGCATGAGCGCGCGCACACACACAGATACACAAAAAAAAAACCCTTACCCAAACAGATGGTGGCAATTATAAGCAAGTTAAGTAAAATTTGCCATGGAAAAGCTATTGATGTAAAGAATTTGCAAATTCACATTGATCTACAACATATTAAGAAAACAAGGTGATCAAGGAAATCAAGAGCACCAAGAAGTTAGCGTCCTTCAACTGACATTGTGGAAACAGTATTTATTGAGACCATTCCACTTGTATTCGAAGGTGAATTGGAGCTCATTTGTATTCTCTCGAGAGTAAACGCAGGTTGCTTTGGGGTAGGAAGAGTTGTCTCACTGCCAAGCATGAAAACTACTGTAGACATATTTGGTCTATCAATTGCGTGTTCTTGCACACAAAGGAGTCCTATATGGATGCATCTCATCAATTCTATGGGAGAATATGTGTCAACCAATGATGGATCCATCAATTCCAATGCCTTGTTTTCATTCCACAACCTCCATGCCTGAGAACAATTATAAGTATTCCAATTTGAAAATTTTCAGAAACAATTGGATTGTAAATTGTAGAAACAAATGAAAAACGAAAATACTTACATATTCCAAAAGGTATAAAGAATGTTCATTGTGACTTAAGCTTGTATTCCTCTTACTGCTCACTATCTCTAATAACAAGACTCCAAAACTAAATACATCGGATTTTTCAGAAAATATTCCTCGCATTGCGTATTCTGGGGACATATACCCACTGCATACAATTGTAAGAGTTACATTCTAAGTATATCAAAGAAAGACCAATGAACTCATTGAATATTCAATGTAGAGAAAGCACTAAAATAAGGAATAATAGTCTTGGGAGAGGGTCCTAAACTTTCTTCTATCTTAGATGACCACCAAAAAAAAAAAGTTCTCTTTCAACTGGTTTATGCAGAGAGAACCATGAAAACATTATATATGTTTTGAGGACACCGGATCATCTACTCTTGAGAGTCAGAGGTGGAAGACCAATTCCTTTGGACACATTAACCCCAAGTGTCCCAAAAATTGATGATCTATATATATGGAAAATGAGGCCGATGTGGGGACATATGTCGATTGGGATTTCGAACACGACTCCCATGAATAGTGGATTTGAATTCATGTTTGTAGACATTGCATGATAAGGACTATAACCAAATAAAAAGGTTAATTCATGAAGTGATACTTACTATGTTCCAACAACTCTTTTAGTCTTTGCTAGTGTTTGCTTTCCACCAAATATCCTTGCCATGCCAAAATCTGAAATTTTGGGGTTCATATCCTCATCCAAAAGAATGTTGCTGGTTTTTAAATCCCGATGAATCACTCTTAGTCGAGAATCACGATGAAGATAAAGAAGCCCCCGAGCAATACCATCAACAATGCTAAAGCGTTTGCTCCAATCTAGCAATACTCGCCTGGTTGGATCTAACGTGCATACCATATTATGATATGTTGTCAATAAGCTTAAGTTAGGACCTCAACTTTCTAATCCCTATACAGGTAATTAGTAAAATATACCATTAACATATGACTGTAACATCAATATGTTAGTGATATACTCTTGGTGCATTTTGTATATATTTAATTTAAAATCTTTCAAATAAACACGAGTATTTGGGTATACTAACCAAAGAGAAAGGCATCAAGACTCTTATGAGCCATGTACTCGTAGAGTAATATCTTCTCCTCCCCTGCAATGCAGAAACCCAGGAGCCTAACAAGGTTCCTGTGTTGGAGTTTGGATATCAACCTAAGTTCATTCTTGAACTCTTCTATGCCTTGACCAGAGTTTCTCGATAGTCTTTTAACCGCTATTTCAGGTCCATCAAGTAGCTTACCCTAAAAAAACAAAATCCATGGAAGGAAATGTTCATTTTCAAATTGGTCCATGCCGCACATTTAATAAATTAAAGAACTACCTTATAAACAGAACCAAATCCTCCTTCCCCAAGCTTATTTGTGAAGTTGTTTGTAGCTTCTGCTATGGTCCTGAAGTCAAATAATGGTAGTTCTAGGCTTTCTTTTCCCCTTGCATGATCTTCGAGAAAATTTGCTTGTGGAGAGTCTCTGCACTTCCCAATAATTTTACCTGAATTAATAATATCTACAAACTCTTTCTTTTTCTTTTTTCCAATTTTAAATTTAACATTGAAAAATTGACAAACTGAAAAATAAAATGTACAAAGATTACCTACATGGGTGTAAAAAGAATAGCGAATATAGAGGAACTTACCTCTTTGTTTCGTTTTCAACCAACAAAAAGTGCAGGCTAAAGCACTCAAGCTAATTGATCCAGCAATGAGTACAAGTAAAACGATAAATCTCTTAAAATTCTTTTCTCCTGCATACAAAAAAATAATTATTAGAAAAAAATGTTTAGATTAGACAAAATTTAAATGGATGGATATTTAGGTTAGATACACATCCCATGATGAACATTAGTTATGCGAGTATCATAATTAATAGGGCAACAGAAATCAAACAAGCATCTTGACTGAAAACCGAACATGAACTTTGGTTTCACTCAAATGATCATAAAAATCCCACAACTTTACCCTTTTCAACATGAGAAAGCCATCTCCTTTCATCTCATCTGATATAAGTTTACTTCTCTCACACTGCATTGGAAACCCACCAATCCAATTCTCCTCCCTACAAATTGGTGATTTGAGCTCATTATAGGTTCCAAAAGGCCCATATATATTATAAATGTCGCATTGACTGAGAGGTGCCTCCCAAACCCATTTTTCATCATCTTCATAACTGTCCGTGAACCTTCCGCAAAGAAAACAAAATTCATAATGCATAAAAAAATAGAAGGTAGAACCAATCAAGGGGTTGATTCCAATGGAACCTAAATTTAAATGTGATAGCTATGGGTACAGTGATTACGACTTCTTTGCATGATCTAGTTTTAAGAAATCAGTCAGTATAAGTGAGTTGTGACCACTATATTAGATGAAATTGCCAGCTTAATCAACAGATCTTCACTGCAGAGGAAGACAATTCTAACACTAATGATTACAGATCACAGCAATAAAACCAGATGTAACAATACTAATTGAAGAGAAACAAACGAAAACAAAAACAAACTTTAACAAAAACTGTAAGCATGGAACCCCAAAAAAATCCACAAAGATATATATATATATATATATATATGGGAAATGTTCAGCAACAAACATTTTGACAAACATTTTGGCAAAACATTTTTCAAAACATGGGTTAGAGGTTTTGGAATGAGCTGATTTTTGGTGAGGATGATCTCTACGGTGAGGAGATCATCCTCACCAAAAATCAGCCCATTCCAAAACTTCTAACCCCATCAAAAATGATTTACAAAAAATGGACGGTCCACGATTTTTCAACTTGTAAACTGGGGCTAGAAGTTTTGGAACGAGCTGATTTTTGGTGAGGATGATCTCCTCACCGTAGAGATCATCCTCACCAAAAATCAGCCCATTCCAAGACCTCTAACCCATGTGTTTGAAAAATGTTTTGCCAAAATGTTTGTTGCTGAACGCCCCCCTATATATATATAGGGTCGGGTTCCGTAGACACATAAAGCTACTCATAAAGCTACAACGTTTTTGTCTTATATGGTTAAAAAGGTTCGGAATGGGCTGATTTTTTGTGAGGATGATCTCTGTGGTGAGGGTATCATCCTTGCAAAAAATCATTCCATTCCAAAACTTCTAACCCCATCAAAAGTGATTTACAAAAATTGGACAGTCCACGATTTTTCAACTTGTAAACATGGGGCTAGAAGTTTCATAATGGGCTGATTTTTGGCAAAGATGATCTCCTCACCATAGAGATCATCCTCACAAAAAATCAGCCCATTCCAAACATTTTTGCCTATATAAGACAAAATACGTTGTAGCTTTATGAGTAGCTTTATGCGTATACGGATCCTAATCCTATATATATAATTTTTTTTTTCCTTTTTAAAAAAAATAACACTAACACAGAATATAACAAAATTTACGTGGTTTGCCAGACCTAAACAAGTGACAGAGAAATTGCAACTTTGGATTTCTCCTTATACCTCTCTCTCAGACCTCCCGAACCAAAAAACCCAAATTTCCCCATTCAAATTCACTATCCTGCAACCCCAAATGAGTCGCATTTTTACAAAGGCATACATAACCAAAACTCAAAATATTATTGCCCATGATCCAATATTTGGGTAATAAGTGTAGACTACAATACAGACTAAATTTTTACACTTTCTTGGATTTCCCATTGTATCTAAAGGATATAGCAATGCTAGTTGCAATAAATAGAGTCACATTCGAAGCCTATTACTGGCTAGATATGGCATTATAAGGGGAGAAAAGGAGGGGGGGGGGGGGGGATGACTTACTGAGTTCTGAATGTGCTAAACGGATGTAAAGATCCACACCATCCTTGGCGAACATAGCTATGTCAATTAAATTTCCACTCCACCACATACACCCAATACTATTATCAAACGAATAAGCTGTGCAAGAACAATTCTTTAAACACCCATTCTCACATTCGTATGAGTCCCCGGCGCTCGCCCAACTTGCAAAATCAGGCACTTTCATCCTTTTCAGCTTCAAAAACCCATCTTCTTTCACCTCTTCACCAATCGTGTTATTTTTCTCACACTGCAATTGTGTCCTCCTCACACAACCACCTGACCAATTCCCCTTACCCCATTCGTCCATCGACTTGGGCACGAAACCTCTCAAACAACTACAAATTGGTGACTTCAATGCATTACAATTTCCAAAAGCCCCGCACTTTCCGTAAACTTCACAATCTGTATGAGGTGCCGACCAGCTCTCGATCCATCTTTCTTCCCTTTCATCCCAATCGTTCTCAATAAATTTCCCTTGAGAATTCAAATCAAACCTTACCAAAGAGGTACTGCTAGCAGGAGACAGAGTTATATACATTTTTCTTTGTTGATCATCTAGAACAGCATTGAATCCATGGTGATAAACCGAATGCAAATCGTGTACCCCAATAAAGACCCTTTTGTTCCAAGGACCACTTCGCCAATATCGACGAGACCCATTCCATGTTATGATCTGAAGAATGCTCGTAAGGTCAAGTTCCATAAAAAAACTTCCATGGGAAGGATCAGAATCACTTTTCCATGATTGTATGACTTGTTTCTCCCCTGTTTTTAAATCAGTCCCAAACCTCGTGTTTGGGATGAGAGTGGATGAAGGGTGTTCTAAACTCGTCCATAAAATCCTCCCCTTGTTATTACTATCTCTCAAAACTAAATTCCCAAACTCCAATAACTCAGCACTTGTATTATAAGTGATACCTGAAACATTTGTAGTCCAAAGAACTTTGTTTTGACCATCTAAAACTACTAGATTTCCATCATCACCAATTGTACAAATTCCAGAAGAATCTGTTAATGGGTTTTCTTTGTTGGCAACCCATACAACTGCTTGTGAAGGAATCTTGTTGTACCAAATTCCAATGTAACGGTTTGTAGAATTAATGGGGGAGAAGAAGCCTAGTTTGAATATTTGGTCAGAAGAAGTAATGGTTTCTGGGTCTTTGAGGTATTGGGTGGGTGTGATCGTTTCTAATGGGGTGCAGAGATTTAAGGTGAGGAGACAGAGAGAGAAGATAAAAGGCGGAAGAATAGATGTTGGATTTGTTCTAACAAAACCCATGACTGCACAGATTCTTGACTGGAAGAAACCAGAAAGTGCCATGGAAGATACATGGCGCTAGTGGAAGATGAAGGGTGGGTTTGTTTGCAGAGGCCCCTAATCTTACTTTTGACTTTGAGGATGAGTAGTCATGAATGCACGCGGTTAGATAAACAGTTTACGTGGCAAGAGTACAGAATTATATATTTCTGTGCCCAGCCAACATCAACGGCGTTTCCAATTGCGTACATTCGTTGTTATTCTTTAAGGATTTTGAAGTTATTTAATGACTTGTGAAGAAGTTATTCAATCGACTCCTTAACGTGACATGTGTTAAAACCGTGTGTTGTACGCTTCAAGTCTTCTCATTTTAGCCTTATTTGAAAGGAAATATAGACACCCTACTCAATTCTAAGAGGAAACGGTCTCCCTATCCCCGTACATCTATTACAATTATACATTCTTTTTCCCAAGATATATCGTAAGTTGTACGCTAGTCATATGTAATTTGAACTGTGATAACCACAAAGCTTTGCTTTTGCCAAATCCTAATACGTCTTTAATTGAGTGTTAACATTTGATCCACCGTCTTCACTTTCTATATTCATTCTGAAAAATTGAAATAGAAAAATAGGAATTGTCACCTTCCAATCTATTATAGTCAGTAAATATCTCGACATGAGCTAAGAGACAGATCTTGTGCCACTCCACCAGGTCATATGAAACTAGCATGCATCCTAGCTCCTCGGACTCTTTCATGAAAAATCAAAAGTGAAACGTTATGCTAGGACGACGGGGGACGGGAAAAGAAAATATTTCAAAGAAGGAAATTAGTGTTCCCAATGCTTCTTCATGCCCAATGAAATGTTCTAATCTTGGAATGCTTTACTCCTAACCCTACAAGATTCTGAGAGGGAGCTTAACCTCCTAAGTCTCGGTTAAGAATGACTCACATATCGCACGATTTCGTGGATAGTTTCATTTGACATCATGAAGGAGGAAATTTTAGGTATTTGAATATTTCCCCACTGTTCTGATGCATTTACTGTTATTATCTTTGTAAATATGATCGTTAAATAATATTTCAAGAGTAAAAAATTTATGATTCTAACACATGTCATGAGACATTAGAAAATTACAGCTCTTCCTCATATTTGAGGAGAGAAACAAAAATTTTCTCCCATATAATCTCCCTATTCTCTTTTTTATTATGATTTTCCTTAAAAGAACAAAAATACCTTTAATCAAAATTACACATTGTGCCATGTATCCTATTAATGGCTATAGTCTCCATAGAAAAGTACCTTACTTAATGAAATTTGGGATCTACCAATCACATGTACCCAAGTGTATTCAATGGCATTTTTAATTTACAAAATACCTTTATTAGTTACAAAATTACCCTTGTATGTGTGATGTGGCAAATGCTGAGGAGTCTTGAGCAAAAAACGACTCGTCCCCATCACCCCAGTGTACCTACGCCCTTGGTTGTGTTTGTTGCGACAAAACTTGCTTGCAAACAACAACTCATGATGCATGACATCTCTTTGAAACTTCAGGAGTTTATCTAACATTTATCCAAAACTTAGGGGGTATATCAAAATTAATTTCTTTTAAAAAAAATTCAGTGGGGCCATAGCCCCCAATTGCCCCTGTGTGGCTCCACCCGCTGCTTCTATTAACACGCCAATTTTTACTAATAGCACACATATTCTTTCGATTTTCAAGATTGGATTGGTGTGTCTATATATAAAAGATTATTTACCAATAGAATCTTCCAAAATCAATCATATACTAATTAAATATGGGGAGCTTGGTGATGATATTTGTGATATGGTTTAGGTGAACCCGTGTGTTTTGAAGAGTTCAAGGGCTATAAAAGTGACAAATTCATTGTGAAAGCAGGTTTTGGGAATTGAAATGAACGGTGTACCAAAATCGAAATTTCATCATAATCAGCACACGAAAAGAAAATTCAACCTTTATCAATTGGTGTGCCATTCCTAAAGTTTAGTGTGATAGTGAAAGCTCTCTAATAATATTACTTTGATTTTGAAAATATTTTTTATAGATTATGCCCATTAAAAAACATTAAATGGTGCGAGACATCGCTCTTCATACCTAATGTACTATTGCAAACGTTGATTTTGAAGCACATGTCTTGGTACCAAGCTAATGGAAGGGTCAATAATATCATATGTGAAAGAAATGGTCAAAGAAGTGGCGCCTAAGTGGGTTGGTCGTACCTTGATTTTTCAAATCTTGTTATAATGAAAAAGTCTGATTACCTCCAATTTGTTTTGATCCGAAAAAATAGGATTCGGATCTAAAATTTGGATTGAAAATTGTAGATCTGATAAATTTTAAATTAACCTCAACCCAATCCGCTAAAAATTTGGATTGATTTTAATTCTTCGTTTTTTTAAGAAAAATTCTACTACATAGTACATACTTTCTTGACTTTTGGTAGACCTATGCACAAAATTAAACTTGATTAACATAAATTACAAAATCATATATGTAAATTGCATTTAATCAGATTGGATCAGATTGGTTAGAATTGAGTGAACATTTAGTTGGATTGCATTTGATTCAAATTTTTATTGATTCTATCGGATCAGATTTAGATCATATAATAAAAAATTCAGATTTGTATCGATTTGGTATTGATCTGATCCATTGCCAACCCTAGTTCCAGCTCTTATGTATAGAAACATATTTTGTTAATTAGCTTACATCATTTTCGTCCTAATTTATTTATTGGTTTATAATTCTTTACTAATAGCTGATTAAGATTCTTAGTTTGATTTGGGAAATTGAAATAGTCAAATCAAATGCAAGGTTTTGACTTTTATAATGTCCAATCTTTTCTCTGTCTTTTGCACTAAAAGTGAAAACATGTGGGTCTAGTATAGTTGTCCTTTGCGTGGGGAAAGGTTGGGATTTGTTAAAATAATAATAATAATAATTTATTTTTTTGGGACCTTGTTTTCTAACACTCATCAAATTACACTAATTAAAGAACTATTATTTATTTTTTCTAAATCCATAAAAGTCATGCATTTAATTTACGCGCTTTCTCCCTATCAATTGACTTAGAAGCTAACTTCAATAGTCAGTCTTTTGCTAGCATAAGCCAAATTAATTTCTTGATATTGAAATTGTGGAAGTGGTTTAGGCCTATGCGGACCAATTCAGAATTTATCAAATTTGAGACAAGAACACATACATATGGGATGATGGCAAGTGGTTTGTATCAGATTGCAAGCCACTTGTGTCCACTATTAAGAAAACAAGGTATTTATCGAGATCATACCAGTTATGCTCGAAACAAATCAGACACTGTATACATCCTCTCAAGTATAATGCAGGTTGTTTCAGGGTAGGAAGAGTAGTTGTCTCGCTGCCACGCATGAAAATTATTGTAGACATGGTTGGCCTATCAATGCCAAACATTAATAATTAAGTATTCCCACTTGAAAATTTTCAGTAACAATCAGATTGTAAATTTTGAGAGTTCGAATAAATTAAAAAATATTAATATAAATAATAAAAATATTTTAGGACCTTACATTGCACATCTTGACATGAAAGTGTATGGAAACCATAGATACTTTTTATTGAAATATGAGTGAAGAACCAACTATAGTTCCCATCCACTTTCACGTCAAGATGTGTGATATGAGGTTCAATCTTGAGGTCACTCCAGCACGGTTCAATTATTAATTAAATTTAACCATTTTTAATAGATAATATGACTAGTCCACTCAATCGTTCTAAAAAAAAAAAAAAAGGTAATATCAATGATGTGTAAGGAGAACATTATTTAATAAACTGTTTTAATATACAAAAACAAGTAACAACCTTATCCAAAAATGATGTTCTAACAAAAAGAAGCCTTGCATGATTTCTTTAGGAATAATTTTTCACTGATCTCGGAGAACAACCCCAAAGTCATGTTAGCCAAAAATGTATCTCAAGGGTAATCAAAGCTCTGCCATGAAGAGTTGGTGTCTGTTGAGTTGCTTGTTTTCGAAACAGGGTTTCATCTATCTAAGATTTGTGCTATTAAATTATTGGGTACACCAATAATGTTTGTCGACTAAAGAATGTTTTGCATACCATCCAGCAAAGAGTACAAATTTTCCATCTTTGCCGGTTGTTAGAATTCCAGATATTTCTCTTAAAGGCTCTTCTCTATTACTTTTTGATCAAAGATTTTCATGAACCATATCCCAACGTAGCGGTTACTAGTATTTTTTGGACTAAAGAAGCCTAATTCGAAGACATCATCTTTAGAGATTATTGTTTCTCCATCTTTGATCGGTTGGGTTGGAGAAATGATGTCTGTGGCAGTGTAAGATTGTGAAACAAACAATAGATGAAATAAAAGAACTTTCTTTTTGGTTTCCAATGCCCATTTGCCTCAAAACATGATATTCATAAGAGAGAACAAGTAGTAATCAGGTATAGTCTACAACTCTGTTTGGAAAACTTGTAAAACTGGTCTGAATGTAAATAACAATACCAATTAATTGATTAATACTTTGTTGTTTTTAATTAGACTTTTGACTTGCAAAATAGATAGTCCACCAATAAAGAAACTCTCTGAAAAATAGAAGAACATAACCATCAAGATAAGTTCAATTGACAAGAAAAAACACTTAATATATTTTAAGTTCTTCTAAGAGATATGGATAATATTTTTAAGAATAATGATGAATGCACGCGATTGGTTGGGTACGCAGATAACATGGTCAGGGCACAAAACTGCACATTTTATGGTTCCATGCCCTTATCATGTCAGCTGTGTACTAAAACCGCGTTCATTCATCACGACTCTATTTTTAATATAATGTAAGATTGATGTTAGAGTTGCAAATAAAGTCAACGGATAAAAATTCATTCCTCTATGTGAGTCTACCCTGATTACAAGTGCCACTGTTCACATAATTAACACAATGTCAATTAAAAATAAATAAATTGTCCCATAACAAACAAGTAGACAAACAATACGGAAAAAAATAAAATAAGGGGCATTTCTTTTCTATTCCCAGTACACATTTGTTTCAAAAGTTCCTGTTCTTAAGAGTCAAATCCCGAGTAAGGAAATAGGACTGTGATGTGATTGAATTAGTTAAAAGAGCCTAAAGTCTTAAGTTTCATTTAATTAATTCTTATAATATTTTTGTTTGGAGGGAGGACCAGCTAGGCAAACAGATTTCTATTTGACTAGTCTCATGGAAATTAAATTTAAATGTGATAGTATGTGAATGGTGATTACGAGGTCTTTACATTCTAATTTTTATTTTAAAGAACAACCCTACAAAGCACAAACCTTGAGACACAAGATAGGGTTTCTGGGGTAGGTTGAAGACAATAGGTTTTGAGAAGAAAATCAAGTATTTTTTGGCAAGGGATTGAAGACTATGGTTTGAGGGCCAGATGAAGAGGTTAGAATATATTTGCGCTAGAGGTTGAAAGACAACGGGTTTTGGGGGGAAAATTAGAGATTTTAGTATAGAGGTTGAAGATAAAGATATCTTGGTCATTTTCTTATGCTCTCGTAGATAGAACTCAAGGGTTATGTCATCAATTTGAAGACTCTGGATGTCTTGTGAGGAAAATCCAGAGGGCTAACTAGAAATCATCTTACAATTTTCAAAACATACATTACTTGTATTAATTTTTCTTTTCAAAATTTATTTTAACATACACTTTTAAAGAATCTCTTGGAGGATTTCGACTTTGAAACTGGTAGCCAGTTTTGAAATTTTAAGGAACCCTCATTGTTACAAGACACGTGGCGTTTTGAATTTATTTCATACCCCTACACTTCCGTAAAATTTGAAATTTCTCCCTGGAAATTCCTCGTGTAATTCAATGTAGAGGTTCCTTCAAACCCACACATTTTCATTTTTTTAGTGAGAAATACGAAGACAAGCTTGAATTTGTTATCAAAAGTCAAAAACAAGCATTTGACTACTTCAAATTTAATTTCCCAGACCAAACTAAAAATCTCAATCAGTGATTAGTTAAGAGTAAATATAATAATTAAAAAGTTAGGTTGAAAACAATATAAGCTAATACAAAAAGACCTAGAACAGTAAGTCTACATTCAAAAATTATCCTTTAATCATTTTTTTCATATAAAATGACTTTTTATATAAATGATGTCATTTAATACAATAAAATTCAATTTTGAGCTATCTATCCAGGTTTGAGAGAATTCCCCCCGTTTCCAAACTTGTGACATACACCCTAATTGGGTCTTCATGTCTAATGTAAAATGTTCTAAATGCCTTGAATTCAACTTCTTGTCAAAAACCCTTGATTTTTCTCAAACGGCAAAAATCATATATTGAGGCAAAATTTTTATAGTCTCCTCCTCAACTTAAAGATTATAGAGAAAATTACCAATCAGCATAGAAAAATTGAAAATTTATTAAAACAGCACCCTATTCATTTTAATTCTGAAAATGCCAAATAACCCTTTTTGAATGAAAATATTTTACCAAAACGGAAAATTTTAAAATTAATAGTGTTTTAATACCAAAAATACTCTTTTAGCATCCTTGAATGAAACAGTATACATATTCCCTGTTTCAATAACCAAAAAGAAATGAAATTATTTTAGTACCATGATGTTTATTTCAGCACTTGACAGCCTTGCAATTAACTTTTAATATCGATGGAGATCTGAAAACCAACAAATTCCATGGTTAAAAAAAAAAAAAAAACCTTTAGTATTTAAATATGCAAGTTTTGTTATAAATCTACAATACCTTAATTCTAACAAAGATGATGATTTACGAGTTTTTAGATCTCCATCAACGTCGAAAAATGCCTAAAAACTGTTGAGTATTGAAATAAATCAAATCTTAAAAGGAAACATCACTGTCCAAAAATAGTTATATTTCTATTTGTTTACTTAAACAGGGGAAATGTATATTGTTTTATAAAAGGATTGGAGTTCGCCCATGCCTATGGCATGTGCATCTTATTTGGGTTAAAGGGGTATAAAAGAAAAAATAATAAAGTTAGAGATTTATTAAGAAAGGGAGAGAAAAAGAAAAATAATAAAGTGGGTTAAAGGGGTAAAGAAGAAACTAAAGGGGTGTTATTGAAATGGGAGTAAAAGAAAAAATATAGTAAAATTGGAGGGATATTATTAAAGAGAGGGGGGAGGAAAGGAAACACAATAAAGTAGGATAATATAGACCCCATTCTACTATAATTAGAATGAGATCTTTATTTCTCACAAACTATATCAAAATAGGATCCATCGATGTATTTTATTATATAGATGTTAAAATATCATTTTTTGATATTTAAACAATGTTCATTTTAAAATTTATCTTTTTGCTAAAACATTGTAATTTTGAAAATAATATTTTTGTATTTTTTTCGGAATCAAAATGAATAGTGTATCATTGTTGCAATTGTTTTAATTTTCGATACACGTTTTGTTAAAACTCCCAAAATTATACCTACAAACCCTAAGAACAAAATAGGATTTCTAGGGGAAGTTGAAGACAATGAGTTTTTGGAAGAAAAATCAATGGTTTTTTGGCAAGGGATTGAAGACAATCATTTGTGAACAAAGCTGAATAGGAAAATTTTGTTGGTAAAATTACTTAATAGATCCTGTGGAAGGTATTTTTATTTTGTATTTTTATTTTTTATCCTAACTTGTCCCTAACTTTTCAGTGGTCCATGTAATAAATATTTTTTAATATAAAATGGTCTCTCGATCTCCCTTTATAATATTTTTGGAGTACCCAGACTACCCTTTTCTCACCTTCTTCACATTCTTGGATTCTTAAATGGCAATTGCAATCATTCTCTATTTGTTATTTACGGAAAAAAAAATCGTCAGAAATAATTTCAAATGTTGACATTTTCTTCAAAGAATATAGTGCTTTCAACTTCTCAGAAGGTGTTCTTAAAAAATAAAAATTAGCACGTAAAGATGTCGATTGTAATCACTGATCACATACTATCACATTTAAATTAATTTCCATGAGATTACTCAAATAGAAATCTATTTGTTTAACTGGTCCTAGACTCTTCTTAGTCTCCCTTCGAACAAAAATATTATTGGAGTTAATTAAATCAAACTTTAGATTTTTGGCTAATTTTACAATTTTGATAACATTAGTCCTATTTCATTACACTGCATTTGATTCTCAAGAACAGGATCTTTTGATACAAATGGTATTAGGAACAGAAAATAAACTTCTCTTATTTCATCTGTTTTGGGATATTTATTTATTTTATTTTGGTAAGGTTAGTGGTTTGTAGTTAGTCGATGAAGGTGAATTTTGGGACATTTTGTAAGGTATTTAAATTGTCAATATGTCGGCTTTTGCAAGGGCTTCATCCCAGTATTATTCAGGAATGAAGAAATGAGGTATTAGAGTATCTATTTATAATCTATTGTATTTAGGTATATGGAGAAACACTCAATCAATTTTACATTTAGTTAGGGTACTTATATGGTTATGTAACTGAATCAATGTAGGGTGAATTACTATTTCGTGAGCTGAAAGTGAGTTATTTACAATTCTGGCTAACTGTTCATTTTAATTACCAAAACGTGAACAATCACGTTTTTGTTAAAAAAAATTCAGAACAAAGGGACTATTTGACAGGTTTAAAGTGACAATTTCGCAGGTTTAAAATGAAATTGTCACTTTAAACCTGTGAAATAGTCACTTTAAAAACCTCCGAATTCGTTATCGTCCACGTTTTGGTAATTAAAATGAACAGTGAGCCGGAATCGTAAATTCATCAAAAGTTGATCACTTTTTGGTAAATATCTCATGAATGTAACCATTATCTATTCAATCTTTTTTCGGGGGATTGGATGTGATGGTGTGTTAGAAAAATGAACCGTGGATTTAAATCTCGTCCAATACGTGTGACTTGTCTATCTGACTCAGTGGTGGATGATACCAAGACATATCAGACGATTTAAAACCATGACTGCAATGTAAAACAAGTGGATCAACTTCAAATGAGGGGAAAGGAAATGAGTTTTTCAAGTTGGTGGGGTTGAAATTGCTAGATTTTTCAGATTACTTGAATGTTGCCAATACAACACAATGCCACGACGAGTTCTTGAGTGGACACAAATGCAGCTTTATTGAGTATTTCACAATTGACATTGGGTTAATATGTAAACAATGGCACTTGTCATCAGAGTAGTGGTGCATAGTAGAATGATTATTAACCCTTGACTTGATTTGCAATTCTAACCTCAATCTTACATTGTTATATTAAAAATATTATCCTAATCTCTTACAAAAACTTGAATGGCTTAAAATATGCAAAGTCTTCACTCTATCAATTGAACTTAGTTGTTGGTTATGTTTTCTATTTTACAGAGAGGTTATTTGCAAGTGGACTGTCTATTTTGCAAGCCAAGTCCAACTAAGAATAAATAAAAAATTAATCAGTTGGTTGCTATTGTAATTTACATTAAGACCAGTTTTCCAAGTGATCAGAAGAGAGTTGTAGACTATATCTGATAGCTTCTTGGTCTTAGGAATATCATGTTTTGATGCAAATGGGAATTGGAAACAGAAAAGTAAGTTCTCTTCTTTCATCTATTTTGATTGTTTACTTGTTTGTTTTACGGTCTTGCACTGCCACAGACATTATATCTCCAACCCAACCGATCAAAGATGGAGAAACAATAATATCTGAAGGCAAAGTCTTTGAATTAGGCTTCTTTGGTCCAAAAAATACTAGTACACGCTATGTTGGGATATGGTACATGAAAATCTTTGATCAAAAAGTAGTATGGGTCGCAAACAGAGAGAAACCTGTAAGAGATTTCTCTGGAGTTCTAACAATCGGCGAAGATGGAAATCTTGTGCTTTTGGATGGAATGCAAAACATTCTATGGTCGACAAACATTATTGGTGCGCCCAATAATTTAATAGCACAAATCTTGGATGAAGGAAACCTTGTTTTGAAAACAAACAACTCAAGAGACACTAACTCTTTATGGCAGAGCTTTGATTACCCTTCGGATACTTTTTTGGCAAATATGACTTTGGGGTTGTCCCCAGAGACCGGTGAAAAGCTATTCCTAACTTCATGGAAAAGTGCTGGTGACCCATCCCCAGGAAATTTTACCTTGAGACTAGATGACCAAGAAATAGCACAATGCGTCATTTGGAATGGGTCTGCCCGACATTGGAGAACTGGGCAATGGAATATGACCGGCTTTATTGGAATACCAACCATGTACTCTGACTCCCAGGGTGGTGCAATCTTTTCCCTTGATAATCGAGGAGGGTCACACTTGTCATTCTTTGAATTCAATAGCTTGTTCGTAACAATTTTTGTTTTGGATTCCATGGGGTTTCTAAGGCAAATGAGTACTTATCAAGACAAGAAAGGGAATGTAATTTGGGTGGCACCTAGTTACCAATGCGACAATTATGGTACATGTGGGCCTTTTGGAGCTTGTAATGTTACTAAATCACCAATTTGTACGTGCTTGAGAGGGTTTGAATCGAAATTTGCCGAGGAATGGAGTAAGGAGAAGTGGATGGGTGGTTGTGTTAGAAGAACTCCTCTGCAGTGTTCGACAAACAGTAGTTTAGATGGGAAGAAAGGAGACCGCTTTCTGAAGTTAGAAGGGATGAATTTGCCAGATCATTCAGATTTTTTAACTTTTCTTGATGCGAAGGAATGTGAAGACGTGTGCTTGAAAAATTGTAGTTGTGTATCTTATTCATATGTTAGTGGTATTGGGTGTTTGATTTGGAGTGGAGATCTGATCGATATTCAGAAGTTCTCTGACGGTGGGGAGGATCTCTTCCTTCGTCTTGCACATTCAGAATTCAGTAAGTAATCTAATATAAATACAAAGAGTTTATACATCAGATTGAGGTGTTTTGGAAGCATTTCAAAAATAAAAGTTGACATAGATGTTATGATATCTTCCTTCACTTAGCACATTTCAATGATAAATCAACATTGACTATAATCTCTTCAAAGCTTATTATGCCTTCCAGTTTATTTGACAATCTGTGTCAAATCTAAATATCCATGCATTTTGATAAATTTTATGAAAGCTATACAGAAAACTTTTCATCTTCACTCACGTTTCATATGCAGGTGAAAAGAAACGTAAGACACACATCATTGTACTTATATCCATTGTTGGATCAATAACCTTGAGTGCCTTAGCATACATATTGTATAGATTGAAGCTGAAACGAAGAGGTAAGTGCCTCGTTACTTTTGTTAGTGAATATAGTAATGCTCACTACAAGTTTTTCCAACCATGTAGCTAAAGGCCAAACCTTCACATATCTGAGTTAATAAATGTTTTAGGTGTTCAATTTCAAATACAGGGAAAAATAAAGAGTTTGCAGAGATTATTCATTTAGGTAGAAGTATAGAGAACTGCAGGGATTCTCCACAAGCAAATTTTTTGAAAGATCGTGCTAGGGGAAGAGAAAGCCAGGATCTACCATTTTTTGACTTCAAGACCATAACAATAGCAACAAATAACTTTACAAATAAGCTCGGGGAGGGGGGATTTGGTCCTGTTTATAAGGTAATTTTAATATATTAAATGCTAGACATTGACTAATTTGCAAATGAACACTACCTTCAATGAAGTATTTGTTTCTTCAGGGTACTCTACAAGACGGACAAGAAATAGCAGTTAAAAGACTATCGAGAAGCTCCGGACAAGGCATTGAAGAGTTCAAGAATGAACTTAAGTTGATATCCAAACTCCAACACAGGAACCTTGTTAGGCTCCTAGGTTTCTGCATTGAAGGGGAAGAGAATATGTTAGTCTATGAGTACATGCCTCATAAAAGCTTGGATGGCTTCCTCTTTGGTTAGTATACCCAAAATGCTCTTTTGAAGATTTATATTAATATTTTTCTTTTGTGATAAATATATGTAATATTTATTGGAAGAAATATAAATTGAATAGATTCAAATTTTACTTTTTGATCCATTAAACCAACAGTCTAAATCACAAAATGCCAATGATTCAATCATATATGTTAACAGTATATTTCACTAACCTTCACTTGTAGACATTATATTATGATGTGTATGTGCATTAGATGCAACCAGACGAATGTTGCTAGATTGGGAAAAACGCTTCAACATAGTTGATGGTATTGGTCGGGGGCTTCTTTACCTTCATCGTGATTCTCGATTGAGAGTGATACATCGAGATTTGAAGGCCAGCAACATTCTTTTGGATGAGGATATGAACCCCAAAATTTCAGATTTTGGCTTGGCAAGGATATTTGGTGGGAAGCAAACACTAGCAAATACTAAGAGAGTTGTCGGAACATAGTAAGTATCATTTCATGAATAAACCTATTTATCTGGTTATGGTCCTTAGCAAGCAATGTGTGCAAACATGATCAAAATCCTCAACTCCTTAGAGTAAAAAAATGGAAACCCAACTCCTTCAACAAATTAACATGATGTTTCCCCCCTAATGTCTTCATTTCCCATGAGTAGGGCATCAGTTAGTGGGACCCTTGTGTTAATGAGTCAATATTAAGGGAGTTCAATTTCCATAGCTTATGGAATTGGATTTTTAGTTTTCACTCTTAATATTGGGTTTTTGGATATGTTGCTTGTGTGGTTATCTAATAACGAAGCAAGTTCAGTATTCGCTTGCTATGTCCATGATTCCTTGTTTTAGTTCTTTCTCTACAGTAATAATTAACTCTGTTACAAATAAATGCAGTGGCTACATGTCCCCTGAGTATGCCATGGAAGGGATATTTTCCGAGAAATCCGATGTCTTCAGCTTTGGAGTCTTGTTATTAGAGATTGTGAGCAGTAAGAGGAATACAAGCATTAATCACCATGCACAACCTTTAAACCTTTTAGGATATGTAAGCACATTATTTACATTTATCCTAGATCGTATAATTTACAATCTGATCGATTGTTTCTTACCATTTTCAAGTTGGAATACTTATTAATATTTCAGGCATGGAGATTGTGGAATGAAGGAAAGGCATTGGAATTGATGGATCCATCATTGGTAGACACATATTCTTCTTTCGAATTGATGAGATGCATACATGTGGGACTCCTTTGCGTGCAAGAACATGCGATTGATAGGCCAACCATGTCTACAATAATTGTCATGCTTGGCAGTGAGACTACTCTTCCTCCTCCAAAGCAACCTGCATTTATACCTGAGAGAATTTATACAGAGTCTGACTTGCCTAAGAGTATAAGTGGTATGAACTCCATAAATATAGCCACCATAACATCAGTAGAAGGACGATAATTTGTTGGTGCTCTAGACCTTCTTAATCACCTAGTTTTCTTAATATTGGACATTAGTAGCTTGTAATCTTATATATCACATGCCATCTGCAATGTTAAACTAGTAATATATATTATTCATCCTATATGTGTATGTTAATTAATGTCTCAAATTTAATAAGTCTTGAATTGGTCTGCATAGGCCAAATCCATTTCTACAATATCAACAAAATTAATTTGGCTTTATATTAGCAAGATTGATTATTAAAGTTTGTTTCTAAGTCGGTTGATGGAGAAGTTATGAGAAACCATGGAAATTATATATATCGTTTTTATTGACTTGGAAAAAGTAAATAATGGTCCTTTAATAATTAATATGATGAGTATTAGAAAACAAGTTCCCAAGTAAATAAATAATTTTTTTTTTTTGACAAATCCCAATCTTTCACCACCCAAAGGTCAGTGCATTACACCTACACATTTTCACTTTTTTAGTGCAAAATACAGAGAAAATATTGAATTTATATCAAAAGTGAAAGCCAAGCATTTGACTATTTCAATTTTCCCAAACCAAAGAAAGAGTCTTAACCAGCGATTAGTTAAGACTTAATATAATAATAAGAAATTAGAGTGAAAAACGATATAAGCTAATATATAAAGGGCTAGAACAATTAGTCTCCTTTTCTAAAAATAGCCTTTAATTATTTTTTCATATAAAATAACTTCTTATATAAATGATGTCATTTAGTACGATAAAATTTTGAGATAGCCATCCAGGTTTGAGAGAATCCCCAAACTTGTGACACCACCCTCGTCTTCAAGCCTGATGTAAAATGTCCAAAATGCCCTTAATTTTTCTTGTCAAAAACCCTTGATTTTCCCTACAAACCATTCTCTACTATATCTAGGGCCAAACTTTTGAGCTTCTTCAACCTTAAAGATTACATCTCCAACCTACAAACCTCAAGAATAAGATAGCACTACGTGAAAATTGAAAATTTCGATATAAAAAATTGACGGGCCAAGGCCCACGAATTCTAGAAACTGAATTTTGATCGTCTAGGACCATCGAAATTCTTGATGTTCCCAGATTTGACGGTTTAGAAGTGTCGAATTTCTCTCATCCTTCATTAATTTGACAGTTTCGGCCTGTTGGAAAAAGATAATTTGACAGTGAAAAATTTGACGTCAATTCGACCTCTTGGTCTATCGAATTTTATGAAATTTGACGACCCAAGACAGTCAAATTTGGACTTTTTTCACATTGTGTAGGATTTCAAGAGGGAGGGTTGAAGACAATAGATTTTGGGAAGAAAAATCAATGATTTTTTGCAAGGGATTGAAGGTAATCGTTTGATGACTTAATAAACCCTGTTTCTTTCTAAATGATCCCTGACTTTTAGGTGGTATTCATTTACTTAAATTTTATATCAAATGGTCGTCAACCTCAACTCCTCTTATAATATTTTTCGAGTACTCAATCTACACTTTTCTCATCCTCTTTACATTCTTGGATTTTTAAATGGCAATTGCAGACTCTGAGCAATGTTCCAAAATTCTATCTTTGCCACACATCTATTGTAGCTAGATATTGTAGATGGAACTGCAGCATATTGCATGACGACAAACCTCCACAAAACAACAACGTGGGTTAGGTTGGATCAGGTGGATCTAATATATATAATAGTGACCAATGTCAATAAAATAAGATTTGATGATTAGATGAAAGATATTATTTAAATGGCAAGCCTAATATAAGGTATTATTTTTGGTGGGCAGTGTTGGGGGACAACTAGATGAAATGGCAGCTGAAAATAATTGAGATAAGAGACCAACTTATCAAACAAAATTTCCTCAAGGAGGAATTAAGAAAATGAATGAATTATAAGATCTAAGGAGGCATTAGAACTGGTGATGATGTTGGAGTTGTTGGCCTTCCCAAGAGAATTAAACAAGGGTTGAGCTATATGGTATCAAAGGATTATTGGCTGTGATGATGACTCTATGGATCATAGTATTATATTACAAAATCTTAATGTAATTTATTTAGAGGATGATAAGAAAGAATCTTAGGTTAGATATAAAGTTTAAATAAAATATAATTTAATCTAATTCTAATTTTTATAAGGATAATTTTAATCTTCACAATAATATAATATGATCAATCACCAAACACCTTACTATTATATATTCACTAATGCTGGGGGACATTGGATAGACTATGAGTCTCACATTTCTGACATGAAGGTGCACAAATAATTGTAAATGCTTTGTATTTGTATCTCGAGGAAATACATTTACGATTATGTATGCATCAAAGTCAGAAATGTGAGAATCACAGTAAATCCCACCCCAACATGGCTCTTATATATTATAGAAAAATTATCAAAACAACACCAATTTCAAGAAAGTTAAGACAAGGACATTTTAAAAATATTTCTTAAACTAACACGCTTATTATAATAATGAAAGTTAAAAAAATTTCTAAGGCTGGCAAAATTTTCTTCTTGACCATGGTTGCAAGTTAAAGACGAAGGCATTTTAGAGAAGAATTATGGTAAGTAATTTTAATCTATTAAACTCATCATTAATCCATCCTTTTTATGACCTCTCTTTAATCCCTTGTAAAGACCTTCAATTTTTTTATCAAAATTTTTCTCTTCTACTTCAAAAATCTTATCTTGTTCTTGATGTTTGGAGGTTGGAAGGCAAATTTATTTTACAAGGTTAAATCAGATAAAAATATTTTTCCAAGTATAGAAGATGTCTAATTTTGAGAAGAAAAATCAAGGATTTTCAATTACAACTTAATAAAAGAAAAAATAAATAGAATGTCCTCTTCTTCAACCAATAACCAAAAACCCTGGATTTATTTTCCAAAAATTAGTCATCCGCATGCCCTACAACCTCTAGTAAGTTATTTTAATCTATTAAATCTTCAATTTATCATTTTCAATCTCACTCTAATCCCTTATATAAGTTCTTGATTTTTCTATATAAAATTATGATTAAAACCTCAACTTCAAACCGATTTTAGGAAAAAATGAGCGTAAAAATTGCATCCTCATCTTCTAGCAACTTTTGAGAAGAAAATGTGGTAGACAAATCTTATTAAGGACGAGAGCATCTAAGTTTGACTTGTCTAGAAACTCATGAATCCAATTCCCAACCATGTAAACAAGAAATTCATTGGTTGGGATTTATCCTTGGGTTAGGTATCTCCGAGATATGTATTATTGAGATTGAGATATGCATAAACCTCAATAAGATCATGTGTTTCATGTGTTTTACACGTGTTATTGGAACTCCACACCTTTTAGTTATTTAAGTTTCACAAGTCAAGATAATTTGAAGGACTTGAAATATTTTTCATTTTTTTTTTTTAAGGATAGCAGTTTACTCTTTTTAGAAATACATTTAGAGCACATTGGTCCGGCAATTAACTAATCATTCACACATAATTTGGTAAAATGCTCTAATTTATACATGAGTCATTGAAACTCGACCTTTTTTAGCAATTTAATTTTCATAGGTCAAGATAATTTCAAGGAACATTAAGTCTATAGAAAAATCTGTTGGTTTGACTTTTTTTTTTATTTTTTTTATTTTCTAATGCAAAATTTACTCTTTCAAGAAATATTTCAGAACACGTTTGTCCGGCAATTAACTAATCATTTACACATGGTTTGATAAAATACCTTACTTTATATCTATAGTATTCTATATCAAATGTGAAGAAAACTATCTATTTAAGAAAATAATTGTTTGAATTTTAGTTGGTATGTATGTTGCTCACCAAGAGTGGCTTAGGAATTCTTTCCATTAGATTTGAGCATTTTTTTCAAAATGGGACTATTAAGCTGAGTTTTCATGGGTACTTTGGTCCACCATCATATGCACAACATGGGCAAGCATTCTATTCTAGAGGTCAATGGGGGCATGGAGGTGAACATTTTGTGTGGAAGTCTAATAGGTTAGGTAAGATGTCATTGGGGCTCCCATTGCTGCATGTATCTCGTCACTCCAATATAATATTACTTTGCACATTATTATTATTACTTTAATAAAAGAGGGATTTACCTGTAACACATATCTGTTGCAAATTTATTATAAAAATTTCCTTACTTTATCAAGTTTGTTACGGTACAAACCCTATTATGGATCAGGTTAGCAAGACTAACTTAGTAAGATTTTAAATCTTACTAAGGGTCATTGGACAATCAAATTGTCAATCTAACATCACAGACTTCCTGATTTTATGGAAAAAATCAGATTCAAAAGATATATAAAAAAAAAAAAAATTGAGCTTGATGTGAGGTATTAAAATCGATGGGTAAACTCCCATATTTAAAATTAAAATTCATTGGTGAAAATTAGTTTTTTTTTTAAAAGTTATTTTTCAAAGTTCTTAGAATTGAATCCTCCATAACCTTATGTCATCATATCATGTTTTGGATGTAACAAATTGATGCGGCTAGATCCACTCCAAGGTTTGTTGAGTGACAAATTAACGTCATCAATTTGAATTTTATGATGTGGATCACCGCTGTATAACAAACTTGACAAAAAAAAGTTTGTTGAGTAACAATCCTGATAAAGTAAGGTTCTTTTGCAATTGTCAAAACTTCAAGGGAGTTTTTGTAATAAAATGCAACAATCTGATAAATATCTCCTAATAAAATACTCTTTGTTTTAAAAAGTTATTTACCAAAGTTTTGGATATTTACATAGTGTTGTTAATATTGATTAAGTTATCACATAATGTTAACAATTTAATAACTTTTTGTCAACACATGTAACACTTTTGGCATTTTTGAAAACTTCGGTAATTATTTGGGAACTTACCCAAAAATAAACTATGAGTGCTGATTTTGTAATTGAACCTAACAGGAGAATTGATAAACTCACTAACGTGATATGTGCAAAGAACAGTAGAATTTTTGTCTCGGGATACACAACTGCACGTATTCTTTGCACATGCCACATCAGTGAGTTTATGAGTTATCCTATCATGTTGAGTAAGAAAATCATTACACATAGATTATAGAGTGACCGAAGGAGGATCTAGTAGAACCAAATTCTTAAGTGATAATTTTAAGGTACCCCACTGTGTTTTGGTGAAAATAATACCTCTCTGTGATTTCAAACTAATGATCTACCCTGAACTTTAGTCTTGCATGAGAATTAAGCTGCCATAATAAACTAACAACAAAAACTCTTGTTTTTTCTATTTTTTTTCCCTCATAAAAAAACCATTGTCTTTTATCTTTTAAGATAAGATAAAATTTTGAGAGCTTATATTTCCATGCCAACTTTTACTACTAGCACCCCAAGATGTGTGATAATTCTTTGATGATTTACATATGAAATGGGTCCTGTTAGCAAAAGTTAGTGTGACAATATAATCTCTCTAAATTCTTTTAAACTACTCAACTTCTTCAAGCTTGCCTTCAACTTATGGAAAAGATGGCCTATTTTTTCTTTACTAAAAATTTATCATCTTCAACCTACCCAAACTCTTCTTGTTCTTGAGGTTTGATGCTCCTCAAAATATTTAGTTTGAAAAGGAGGGTAAAATATTTTAATCTAAAAGTTGAAAATGATGAGTTTTTAGGGGGAAAAAATAACTTTTTAACAAGGATGAGGTTGAGGGAGTTTAATCATTTTCCTCAGTCTCTCACAAGGAATCTAAATCAAGGGTACTTCATCTAGGGCTACACTTTGGGCAGGTTGTAGGATAAACCCAGACTCAACTCAAGTGGTAAAACCCTCAACTTGAGCTTGAGCTTCTAAACTCAATTTGAGCTCGAGTTAACCTGAGTTTGGTAATAGATTTTGGGCATCATTTTTAGGGTTAAAAAGGTACATGTGGAAAGATGGTAAAGTTAGAAGGGTATTATTAAAAAAGTGAGGGGGGAGAGAATAGAAAAGACAATAAAAATGACTGAGGAAAAAGAAAAAAGATAATAAAATGGGGTTGTGTGAATCTCACTCTTTTGTCTCAATTTTTACACACTACAATAATTGAGTGCGGATCATATTTGTGTTTTATTATATATACTAAAGTTTGCTCGTGCTTTTTGAGGTATAAAGTTAGAGAGGTATTATTGAAAAAAGAATGAGGAGATTAATAATAAAGTTGAAGGGAGGAAAGAGAAAAAGACAATAAAATGGAATTACATGAATCTCATTCTTTTATCTTAATCTCTGTACTTTATAAAACTGTAACTAAATATAATTTTTGGGTTAAAGGGGTGAAAAAGAAAATATGATAAAATTAGAAGAATATTATTGAAAAGAAGGGCAAAAGAGGAAATATAGTAAAATTGTTAGGATATTATTTTAAAAAGGTGGGAGGGGGATGACAAAAACGATAAAAAAAAAAAAAAAAAAATTTGAGGGATGTGAAGAGCAAAGATAATAGTGAGTAGTGTGGACCATACTCTATTGTTATTGGAGTGAGACATTTATATATGATAAAACTGTAATTAGAGTGAGATCCACCATTGTGCTCTTTCATATAACTTAAAGTTAAAGTTGAGCTAGGTTGCCCGAACCCTTAACCTCAACCTGAACTAAAGTCGGGTTGAGTTATTATAAACCAAGCTCAAGTCATATTCTTCATAACTCAACCTAGGATCACCCATCGAATGAATTAAACTCGGGCCAAAATGCTCAAGATGCAGCCTAAACTTAAACAACCTACCTTAAAAAACAAAAAAGAAAAAAAAGAAAAAAAAAAGAAAGAACAGTTTGAAAAATAAGGGTTATCTTCACTAACACTAAATCTTCAAAATTGCTTAATCTTTAAATGCATTGTGACTTAAATAATAGATATAGTTATTATTAATTAATAGTTTGGAGTATAATAACACTATAATGGGTGTGGCAATATCAGATCCTATACTATTCATGGAACCACTGGCTCTTGATGAGCGTGCGACCTACAATATTCCAGAGTGCTTATTTATGAACTAGAAAGTCTTCACTCGACTGATGTGCCATGGACACAAAATCATGGATCTCTTTTCTCGGGATACATAATTGTAATCTTCATAAAAGATGTTTAATTGTGCATCCCGAGAAAAAAATTTATAATTCTTTATTCATACCACGTCATTCAAGTATTATCCGAGTGAAGACTTTCTAGGTAGGTAATCACGCTCTGGGTCTCAAAAGATCTGCGCTAAAGAACCACGTGGGACGAGCACTTTCGCATATATTATTAGGTCAAACATTTTCCACATTTCGAATTCGGACGCTTCCCGACTAGCAGCCAAAGATCACAACTACCGAAGTAAACTTTTGCTGCTCCACGCCGTACCAAAGAGACGTGTTTCCAAGCATGATAAAAACTGCCACGTATACAAGTTGTCCTGATTTTCACTATTTTTGAATCCTGTGGGCTCCACTTCCCGTCAATTAATGACTAAAAATGCCCACCATTTATGACAATGTTCAACTTTGGCTTTTTGCAGTACACAGATGCTTTGGTCAAAGGTTCTTTAATTCCTGGAAGTGACCTCCATTGATCTCTACTACATTAATTCAGAAGAGAATTTCAGTTGATCTCAGTAATACCCATTGTTTTCTGTGAAATGGGTACTTGTAATTGTTGTTGCAGGATCCCAATTATTCTCCTTTCATTTCTGTTCTTCTTCTCCTGTTCTTTCTCTGTAATTTCCAATGCTGCAGATACAATAAGTCATGGCCAATCCATCACAGATGGCCAAACCATAATCTCTAATGGTGAGGAATTTGCATTGGGTTTCTTCAGCCCAGCGAATTCAACAAATCGATATGTCGGAATTTGGTATAACAAGATTTCGGTACAAACAGTTGTATGGATTGCAAATAGAGATAATCCAATTATGGATTCCTCTGGTGTTTTCACCTTGGGAAGTAATGGAAATTTGATGGTATTAGATGGCAATGGAACATCTATTTGGTCGTCAAATTCTTCCGTTATATCGAATGATTCTTGTGCAATTCTCATGGATTCGGGAAATTTTATTCTTTCGATTAAGGAATATGTAGGTCGAACCGATAAGGCAACATGGCAAACTTTCGATTATCCAACCGATACGTATCTACCTGGAATGAGAGTTGGTTTGAATCTTCTAGATGGCAAGAGTCATATCTTCACTTCATGGAAAACAGATAATGATCCATCTAAAGGGAATTTTACGATGGCCGCTGATCCCGATGGATCAGCGCAGATTGTAATGTGGGAAGGCTTGAAAAGGCGTTGGCGAAGCGGGCTATGGAACGGGCAGCTATTTATAGGTGTACCCAATATGAGTGTTCTCTATCTTTACGGTTTTAAGATCTCTGACGACGAACGTGGACAAATGTTCTTCACTTACACTCCGGTTAACAGTTCCGTAATCTTGAGGTTTCGAATACGATGGGATGGAAGAGAGGAGCAAGTATTTTGGGATGAGAGGAGAAAAGAATGGATCCATTATTGGTCCCAACCTATTAACGATTGCGAGCTTTACAACCAATGTGGCCCTTTTGGGAGTTGTAATATGTTGAGTACACCTATTTGTAGCTGTCTTTATGGGTTTGTACCAAAGTCTATAAATGAATGGAATAGTGGAAATTGGTCAAGTGGGTGTGTTAGGAGAACAGAATTACAGTGTGAGAGAAATATTACTAGTGCTAATGAGGTTGACGGAGATGGGTTTAGGGAGGTTGAAGGGGTGAAATTGCCAGATTTTGCTACTTGGAGGAGGACAATTTCAAGCACGAATGAGTGTGCAGATGTGTGCTTGAGCAATTGTTCGTGCAAGGCTTATGCGTTTGTTAGTGGTATCGGGTGCCTCACATGGGCTCAAGATGTGGTTGATATTCAGCATTTTGGTGAGGGTGGGAACGAACTATATATCCGTCTGCCTAGTTCCGAACTAGGTAAGTTTAATTTAGTTGAAATGTTCTGTTTTTGATCTTCTCTATTTTATAAGGCTCAGGCCTGAATTATCTTCGAATTATGTTCTTAGATAATGTACTTAGTTGACATGGTTAGTGGGTTTCCTTTCTTCTTCATTCATGTGTTACTGCAACAATATATTCTAACCTTATCAACTTCTTTTGATTACAGGTAAGAAAAGAAAAATACCAATATTTGTAATAGTAATAGCTGTAATTATTGGGACAATAGTCTTAAGCACATCCGCCTACTTAATCTGGAGGTACAAAGCAAAACAAAGAGGTAATGATTCACTTCCTTTCACATATTTTGGGACATTAATTTTTGTCTTCAATGTTAAAGATTAATCGGGTTTTGTGCTCTCAGATTTGGCAAGAAAGCGAAAAGGACAGCTAATGTTAGATTTGAGCAAGAGCCGAGAATTTTGGACAGATTTATCAGGAACAGATGATATTGGGGAAGGGAACCAAGGAAATGGACCCGAATTACCATTGTTTAGTTTCAACGATATAGCAACCGCTACGAACAACTTTTGTAATACAAATAAGCTTGGACAAGGGGGTTTTGGTCCTGTTTTTAAGGTAAATTTCAAAATTACATGCTCTAGATTCCTGGAATATAAGGTGATTATAAATAACTAAATTTACTTTTTTGTTGTTATGCAGGGCATTCTTCCTTGTGGAATGGAAATAGCTGTTAAGAGACTCTCAAGAAGGTCTGGCCAAGGAAGTGAGGAATTCAAAACTGAATTTGTACTAATTGCCAAACTACAACACAGAAATCTAGTTAGGCTTTTGGGATGTTGTGTTCAAGGGGAAGAAAGGATGCTGGTCTATGAATACTTGCCTAACAAAAGCTTGGATGCCTTTATTTTCAGTTTGTCCCTCTTCCTTTTTCTACATTTGATTAGTTTCTGCTTTTGATTTGAAAATTTTCATTCGAGTTAGCTGTACTTATATAAAGAATTCAAATTTATGTTGGTTGCATTTTGTTATAAACAGATTCTACAAAGAAATTAGAACTAGATTGGGGAAAACGATTCAACATCATTGAAGGAATTGCACGGGGGCTCCTTTATCTTCACAGAGATTCAAGATTAAGAATAATTCATCGAGACCTAAAAGCTAGCAACATTTTATTGGACAAAGAGATGAACCCCAAGATTTCAGACTTTGGCATGGCCAAGATTTTCGGAGGGAATCAAAATCAAGCAAATACAAACAGAGTAGTTGGGACATAGTAAGTATCAAATATGACCTGGCATTCGCAGACATGTATATGTACTTATTAATCTCTTAACCCATATTGACAAATTGATTCAAATGTAGTGGCTATATGTCTCCTGAGTATGCAATGGAAGGGCTGTTCTCTGTGAAATCGGATGTTTATAGCTTTGGTGTACTACTTCTAGAGATAGTGAGTGGCAAGAGAAACACACAACGCCACTCCGAGCAAACTTCCAACCTTCTTGTTCACGTAAGTATCTATGTCCATGTAATTCAAAACCCATCATATTTAACACGAATTCAGAATTTCTAACAGTAGAGTGGATGACTTTGGGATGGTTTCAGGCATGGAAGCTTTGGAATGAAGGGAAAGCAATGGAGTTCTTTGATTCATCTATAAGTGATTCGTGTTCTAAAAGCGACGTGTTGAGATGCATACATGTGGGACTGTTGTGTGTGCAGGACAACGCGGTGGATAGGCCTACGATGTCGTCTGTTGTTTTAATGTTGGGAAGCGAAACTGCAAGTATTCCTACACCTAGAGAACCCACATTTACTATTGCAAGAACTCCTGTTGAGATGGAATCAAGTTTGGAGAGTTCTGAAGTTATAACCAACAATAATGTAACAGTTACCATGATTGTAGGAAGATAAAATTTCCATATTCCAGTTGTCTCTATGTATCATATATGAAATTTCAGAAACTTAATACGTTGATGTATATTCATATTAATTCTGAGTTTGTGGAGAAGTCGGGTTTCCTATTTGAATCAATTTACATTTTTTTTGTACATATTTGTCTCTGTCACCGTCATCAAAGCAATATCCCAAAGATTTGGGGTCAGTTGAATGAATCATATTCCTCTATTTATTTATGTTCATAAGTATGTCTTTTGTTATTGAAAGTGTTCATTTCCTCGATTGCTATCTCAATATATTTTTGTTTAGTTCTTCTTCTTTACCTTTTAGCACATTTAGTCTTTCTAATGGACTAGTAATCAGCCTTTGTTGATTGTGTCTAACACATCACAATCAACTTTCTCTTAATTTATCACTTATTGGAGCTAAGTATACATTGTTTTTTCAAATGCATTTATATATAGTTTTATCTTTATTAGTGTCATGATATTTCTGTTCATCCATCTCAACATTCTATTAATCTAATTATAATAAAAAATAGTTATTTTTGAAATATATTAATATATTTTTCATCTTATTAGACTCATCAAAGTCTGATCAAGTCTCCCAAGTTAAACTGGACAATGTGGCGTCGATTCAATCCGAATTCCATGTTTTCGACACATCAAAACTCATGTCCAGGTAAGTTTTTTTTGTTTAGTATTTAATTCCTTTTTAAAATTAGGACTTTTGAACCTTTACATTCTCACACTTACCCATTGAATAACCTGAGAACTCTCATGGTTTAATTCTTTTGTTTTTTTTTTTTTTTCCTAAAAAAGAATGTGATTTCTGCTTTCAATTAGTCAAGACTTTGAAAAGATCATGAAAGATTGCCAAACTCTTCTTTACTCAAAGAGTTGTGTTGGAGTAACATTGAAATGGAAATCGATTCTCACATTGCTAGCTGATGTGGAGGTGCACATGTAGCCACAGTGGCTTTTCATTTGTATCTCGATGAAAAGCATCTATGGTTCCGTACATAAATCCATGTCAGCAATGTGAGAATTGATGTCCATTTTTATGTTACTTCAGCATTTTCCTAACTCAAAACCTTGTTTTCTAAAGAAAATAAATGAATATATATATATATATATATATATATATATTATTTGGGTGAATGGGTGAAAATTGAAACAATCTCCCCCCACCCCACCCCCCCCAAAAAAAAAAAATAATAATAATAATAAATAAATAAAAAAAGGGGCTTCAACATAGATAAAATCCCATGTTTTCAAAAGGAGTTGTGCTAGAATTACCTCAAGATTGGACCTCATATCGCACATCTTGACATGAAAGTGGATAGGAATCATAGATTCTTTTCAGTCGTATCTCGAAGAAAGTATCTATGGTTCCCATACACTTTCATGTCAAGGTGTGCAATGTGAGGTCCAATCTTGAGGTCACTTTAGCATTATTCTTTCAAAAGATCATTTTTATACTTCATGTAAACAAAGAAGCTTTCAACCCCTCGAGGTTGGCTCAATGGCAATTTTGAATTGAGAAGCAATTAATGCCCATAGATCGTGAGTTCGATACCCTAGTATGGCCATTAATTCCTCAAGGTTACCTACGAGGGTGCACCCCCTCACTTAGCTGGTGCGTGTGATGTGCGTGCATTGCACTCACCTTGGGACTAGTTCTTCGACAAGACCTAGTTGACAACCCTTCTCTATAGAGATACCTAGTTGTCACAACAACAACAAAAAAAAAAAGGTTCTCAATCTCATGTTCTCAAAAATATTTTCTAAAATTGAAAGATCTTTTTAATTTACCCATTTCAATTAGGCTAAGATTAAACTAATTTCATATAAAGAACAAGCATTTAGAGGGAGTTCTTCAAAAATAAATAATTTTGAATCATGGTTCTCTTATATCTTGAAGTGTCTTATGGGAGTTTGCAAACCAAATGCTATTATAATGATCTTTTATAATTTAATTGTATTTTTTTTTTTTTTCAATATTCTTCATTGCGGGATTTGGTTGAAGACTTATCTAGAATCCAACATGGGAAACTTGGAGTTTGTAGGCATTGGAATTTTAAAGAGGCCTACAACTTTTCAAGTAATCAAAAAGGTCCATAAAAATCAAAATTGGGCTTATATAAATTTGGGTCATTGATTGTGGTAAGCCCATTATTGTTTGAGCTTGGATTTTCATACACAAAGTCCACAATCTAAATAAAGTCAAGTGATCCAATATTAAGTGTTGGGCTCTACACCCAAATAAATGAGTTTACCCATCAATAATTCATAGAATCTTTAAAATTAGATTTGAATGAATTTAGTCTTTAAATGAATAATTAAAAATTTTTAAGTCTGGGTATAATTGAAAATCTAAATTATCTTATGTTTATAAATATCAAAACTATCCTCTCTAGAAGTATGTTGAACTTTCCATGAAATACTTTCGTTACAACAGATGGTTGATGTCTTGGGGTAATTGTAAGACGCAGGAAATCTTGAAAGGTTCTTGCATTGCTATTCACAATCATATCAAATGGATTTGGATAATTATATTAAAGATTTAACCCAATCGATTAAAGACTTGCCCCGATTGATAAATTGTGCTTGATCTCTCAACAAAGTCCGATTGGGAATTGTAAACATGCGGAGGATTCATATTTGTGGCAGCCCCAACTCCCCAATTGCGATCTTGATGGGTAAGCTTGATTTTTCATGGTTCTCCCATTTGATCCCACTACTATAGTTTTCGTGAGTGTTCTTTATTCGTTCCCATGGACGATGCCAATTGTAGAAATCAATATTGGAATTAACTGACTTCAATCACGATCCCATCATTAACTAACAAAAGAACATAGAAAATGTAAGAAAAAGAAAATAACGCAATGATTTTTTACATGGTTCGGCAAACGTGCCTACGTCTATAGGCTCAAAGAGTCGTTCCACTGTGATGAACCTTCATTATATGACCTCCTCTCCTCGATCTCCCCCTTCTTTTTCTTTCTTTTTCCTATTCTTTTTTCCCACTTTATAATGGTCTTAGCTCTCTTTAAATGGAAAAATCCTAATCTTAATTCAAATATAAATTGGAATTGTCATGCTTACCCCTATTAAATAAAATAATTACCTAAAAGGAAAGAATCTTCCTAAATTGGGATTATTCCCTAATTACATATAATTCTACCAAAATCTAATTACGTGTTTGCCTCAAGATGTGTATTGATGGTGAGAATAAACGATCTAGATGGGAGAGGAATTTATCTATCCACACCCATTAACCTAGTCTACCTGAAAAAATATGCTTAGGAACTTGATCATAGGGTTAGGCTCTAAATTTTTCACCCCCTAAATCTGAATTGGACTATGGCCTAACAATGCCAGACTTACTACTATATTATATATATTTATTTTATACATGGTTAGATGTACGGATTTTCAATTAAAAATAAGTAAAATATATTATAAAATAAGAAATTTAAACAAGACTAAAGATTAAATACCTATTTTAATGAAAAGTAACATTAAAGATTGCAAACAATTTTGAAAGGTACACGAATTTAATATTTTTACAAAAGCTTGAAATCAACTCAAGCTCATTAAGGCCAAGTTCGAACCTAGGCTAGATTGGGGGCTGTGTTGGTCCCAGGTACTGCATCCCTCTTTAGGAGCTGTGTTTGGGCTCATCCAAATCTCAAATTGTCCTATTGACATGTAAATGCGACAAAAGTTTTTTTGAACCGAGGTATCTGAGCCTTTTAGAGCACCCAATTAATCATTAGGGTACATGTAACCCCCTCACTATATTGAAAAGGGGTAAATTCAACACAAAGATCAGTCAAATTTAGCCATTTTTTCATGTAGTGTTTAAAAGAGTTGCAAATAATTATGCCTTTTTTCATGTAGCGCCTCCCCCAGATGCGCAACGTAATTTCTAGGATAAATCACAAAGGTTGACCCTAAGGGAGGACTCAACATCTAAATGCGACGTTCCCAATTACCTTGTGATAGGGTAATCCATTCACAATGATAGGTGTCATCCTGTCTCGCAACTACTTGAGAGACAAACATTATTTCTGCTCATAAATACCATGAGTCACGCACCAGAACGGTGTCCTGTTTGTATAACAACATACGGTGTCTAAGTGGCATGTTTTGATCCTAGATTAAACAAATTGAGCTACGTGCCATGTAGAAAACGGCTTGTTTAGGAGTCCGATGTGTTTTAAAGTCCTGATCTGATGCGTTGGAATAATTTGGCGCCAATGAGCTCCACATGCAACACATATTTCACCATCCAATGTGTCTCTACCTACCCATGTACTAAATGATTACGTTTACTTTTTGTACAATGACATCTAATAAAGTGTATTCGATCTCATGTGCCCCACGTTTACTATGTAGAAATTCATTGTTTGAAAGGCCAAGAATAGTAAAATTAAGATATTTGGCTTGCTTGCTTGGATACCATGCATGTTTAGTGAATTTGTGCTCGAGCTTCGTGTATTAGGGCCTTAATCACATTTTGAGCCCATTGAAACTATTATTTTAAATGGTTGAACTGTCTGAATGCTTCTAGAGATCCATCCCCCCAAAATATACACATCTAGAAAATATGTAATGATCTCTAAAACAAGCAAGTTCTGATCTCTAGGAAATTTGTGGCATTTGTTTTCCTCCTTTTTATCTCAAATCTTTGCTTGATCTGCGAAAGTCCTTAAAATTATAGATTGGACAAGGCCACACTACTAATTGTTAAGTCTAAAAGGTTGTACAAACTTATTCCATGGCAAGGTAGGTGGGGCAGAGAGTACTTGAACCTCAGGAGTACCCTCAAGACCTGCAGTATCAACTAGGATGACAGGAGCAGAGCAAAGTATACAGCATAGATTAGTGTTTTTATCGTGTTTTGTATTGACGTTTCTTCTTGTTCTCTTGCTAAGAGTTTTTTACATTTTATATCCTTATTGTAAGGGCTCGTTTTTCAGTCTAGGGGTAGCCTTTGATAGCTTGTAATGCTTGTGTTTCTCATCAATTTAGTCGGCCATAGGCCAGCTTAACCTGATTTGACAACTCTAATTTGATGGACTTTCAGTCCCAAAATCAGCCAGATTGGCTGATTTTGGTTTGTGGACCAAAGTCCAGCAACATGTGAGCCAACCGATAATGATGCCTGATGTCCCAGCCCAAGAAAAAAGTAACACAGAAGTAGAGTCAATGTCAACATTCTCAGGCCCACCCTATCATCCGTTCATACTTCATACTAAACATAGTAAAATACAAAATAAATATACAAAGTGTTTGAGATACTTTGTTTATGAGAGTGTTTAAGCCCAATCTGAAACTTCTAACACTACAAAAAGTGATTTACAAATTAACGATAAAAATTAACGGTTTCTAATTCTTTTACTTTTTAAACCACTCTTGACAGAGTTAGAAGTTTCACATTGGGCTAATTTTTTGTAAGGATGATCTCCTCACCATGGAGACGATCCTCACAAAAACTCAACCCACTAAGAAACTTAGCAAATTTTTATCTCCCAACATTGTCCCCTTAAGATTGTTTTGCAGAACGCTCCCTTACATATATTGGAGAGTGCTAATGTCCAATATCCATTTTTTTTTTTAAATATTATTAATAATACCTTTACCTATTTTATCTTTCAGTGATAAATATAAGAATATATTAGTCTTTTTACATAATAAATATTTGTCTCTCACATAATAGATTTTAAAGGCATTTAATCTTTAGAATTAAATGTCTTGTAACAATAAATAATTTGACAATTATTCAAGTAAGCAATTATTGTAAAAAAGACCAACATACTCCTATATTTTTTACTAAAAGAAAAAATGAATAGAAGCATTATTAGAGAAAAAGTGTTGAATAATGCTAACATCCTCGTGAGGTCTATATATATATATATCTTTCCAGGTCTTTTTATTTTTTGTTTCGTTATTACCTTGCTTATATTGTCTGTTTTGATAATTGTAAGGAAAAGAAAAAAAAAAAAAAAAGGAAAATGCTAAAGTTGATGTGGTGGTGTACACATGCAGAACCATACGTGCTTTTCCGCAAGATAACCATAGGTGTTTTTCCACAAGATAAGAGTGTTGTACATTCTAGGAAAATCAATGATGTCAATGTAACATGACTTTACTTGTTATTGTCATTTTTGAGATCTTTCTGTCAAGTACATGTAATTGCGACATTCCCGGCCACCTTAATTATCGTATTTGAAAAGGCCATATTTATATAGAAAATACTCCCATGAAAGGACCCCTTCACAAGAGAATCTTCGTTAGGCATAAGTAATTTATTGCCTGGAAATTGAAATATTCTCATTTTCCCATTGGAGACCGTGGGTTTGGTCATCCTTGAGCTCTTTTGTTTGTCATCCGTGTCAACTAAAAGTCTCTAATTACAGCCAATGTTTAAAAATTTTCTTTGTTTTCATACTAAATGAAGCCGATGAGGATCATGAGTCACATTTCGTGCCCATTTGCCCCACATGAAGTCTCTAATTTTGACACAATTGTAGCCAATGTTTTTGGTTTCTTTGTTTTCACACTAAATGAAGCCAATGAGCATCATAAGTCACATTTTGGCACAATTTCGTGCTCATCTGCTGCATTTGAAAATCATTGACATGTTTCCCTATCTACCTGTGTACCATGCGATCACAGTTACTTTTGGTACTAAAAATATTACTAGACAGGCAAACTGAGTATTGAATCCAATGGGTATTGGATTTCATGTGCCACGCGCTTCCATGTTGCAATTCAATTTGAAATGGATCCTACCTAAGAAAAATAAAATTAGGATATTTGTGTTTGAGTTTTGATTGTTAGGGCCTTAACCATTTTTTGAAGCCCATTTAAATAATGTAAACAACACCCACAACTCCATCAAACAAATGGTTAAGATGGGTGAGTGGAAAAAATATATTAATATCTTGAAAAATAATATTGATCTTTAGGAAATTTGTGTTTTTCTAATTTATCTCAATCATATGTTTAATGGAGAGTCTCAAACTGATGTATGTGTTTTGAAAAGTCCTTAAAATAATGGAGAGGCCACATTAGGAACTGTATATCTAAAAACTTACTCCTGGCCCAAAATTTATGCTGGCTTGAAGATTCAGGGACCATTTGAGGGACCTACACTCCCAATTCTTGTTCCACCAAGAGGTGGGCCAAGCTCAAGGTCTATCCCAAACCTAGGCATGCCTTTTTCAAAATTGTCTTGTGGCAAATTTGTAAAATGATCGACTCAAAGAAAGAAGAAACAAAGAGGCTAAAGGTCAACATTCTCCGCGGAGTCTGACCTCAAGAGTCAAGACCCCACGTAGCTTCCAAAGTTAAAAGAACAATGATAATATGACGCTCCCCTCTCCTACGTCCCCATCACTCAACTGTAGATAATTCAACTTGGGATACTCAAGGAAAAGATTTATGGTTCTGCGTCTCTCAAAATAAATGATTTGTGGTATTGCGATGGGGGCGTTTGTTAGGAAGGAGCGTCATATTAAAATAGTGAAGAAAAAAAAAAAATTATTGAATTGTGATAATATGATGTTCCCCGCTGTGACACACACAGTAAATCAGTTGCATCGGGGTTCATAAGAAAATATTTATGATTTACATATCTCGAGACAAATGATTTATGGGTCTATGACAAGGATGTAGAGGGGCATGTATTAGAGGGAGACGTCAAGAAATCGTTACGCAATAAATATACCCAGTGTTTGATATACTTCTCTTAGGAGAAAATGGGAAGCATTGCAGACATACAGTTTCGTCTCATTTTCTACTTCATTTCATTCACATTTTTCTCAAATATTCCCATTGCTTCCCCTACCCTATCTCCAAAACAATCCATTAAAGACGGTGAGACTCTTGTTTCAGATCGAAATCTTTTCGAATTAGGATTCTTCAGTCCTAGAAACAATTCAAAGAACCGATATTTGGGAATATGGTACTCCGGAAGTAAAACTGTAGTTTGGGTTGCAAACAGAGACAACCCAATTACAGATTCATCCGGATGTCTTAAAATGAGCGAAGAAGGCCAGCTCGTTCTCCTAAATAAAGATTCCAGAATTATGTGGTCCACGAATCAGTCCAAGGCAGAGAACCCAATTGCAAAGCTTTTAGATTCAGGAAATCTTGTTATTTTACAAGAAAGTAATGAGAAGTATCTATGGCAGAGTTTCGATTACCCAACTAATACATTGTTACCTGGAATGAAGCTAGGGTGGGACTTCAAGACCGGTATTAATCGATTTCTTACATCATGGAAGAACACTAATGACCCATCTACAGGTGACTTTTCTTACAGTGTAGATCCTCATGGATTTCCAGAATTATTTCTTTCGAACCGACTGATCTTGCGGTACCGAACTGGACCTTGGAATGGAGTCCAATTTAGTGGTATCCCCGAAATGAAGGTCCTTAACAGCTTCAATTTCAGTTTCATCGACAATCAGGATGAGTTATATTTCATATTCGAAACTAATAGTGATTCTATTGTGTCAAGGCTGATTTTGAATGAAGCTGGTGTGCTTCAACTTCAATTGACCGGCCAGAATCTTGACTGGAACACTTTATGGTCCGCCCCAAATGATCAATGTGACAATTACAGTGAGTGCGGTGCTTATGGAATATGTGACGTGAATAGCTCGCCTGTTTGCAATTGTGTTAAAGGGTTTGAGCCCAAGTACCAAAAGAATTGGCATTTGAAAGATGGGTCAGGTGGATGTGTTCCGAAAGCGAAATTTGATTGCAATAAGGATGATGAGTTCTTTGAATTGAAGGGGATGAAACTGCCCAATACTTCGAGATCGATTGTTAACAATACCATGAGTCTTAGGGAATGTGAACTAGAATGCAGGAATAATTGTTCTTGTACGGCTTATGCGAATTCTGACATTAACGAAGGAGGGAAGGGTTGTTTAGTATGGTTTGGTGATTTGATCGATCTCCGAGATAAGTCTCAAGGTGGACAAGATCTTTATGTAAGGATACCAGCTTCGAAATTAGGTATGTCTCATTGTTGCAAAACCTTTTATTGTTGGGGGAAATACAATTCAGCTCTCAGTTGTGAGGCCAAAAGAGAGCTTCCATTGCCACAACAACTTTACTTAGACTGCACCCCAATTCATGTGACTGGAGTGTTCCAAGTAAAATTTGGTGTGCCAATAGAAGCTCTTTATACCCAAACATGGGCTGAAAATTGAAATTTTCGCAAAACAGTAAATCATTCATTTTAATTCCGAAACTGGAATTAAAACATTTTTGTTAATGTGGGGAACAAATTTACTGTTTTGTAAAGCGAAAACTTATCCACAGTTTACATGAAAATAAAATGGGAAATTATTTACTGTTTCATAAAATAGAATTTTTTTTTTCCACTTTAACCGAAATGTTTTAATTTCGAATAAAAGGTAACTTACCAGTTTCAGAATTAAAATGAATAATATACTATTTTGGGACTTCTCCAAGTTCTCTTTATTTTTTTGGGAATTTCACCTTTTTATATTTATTAGTGTTTACTGAAATGCGACACCATCATATTTGTGATTTTAAAATTCAAAAACTCAATTAAACTCAAATGTTCACCGGGTTAAGTCAAGTAAAAAAAGCTCAAGTGTCAACTCGGCCGACTAAAATTAAAATATTTAATCACTTAAAGTATCGTCATTTTCAACTTCTAGATGAATTCCTTTCATTTTTCATCCAAAACTGATCATCTTTAGGTCTTCCTCTCCTTTTCAAACTTAAGATATATCTTTCATCTTCAACCTTAAGATATATCTCATGCAACCTTTCTAACTAATAAATACTATAAGATTCTTGTTGAAGCAGAAGATGATGAATTTTTAGGTTTAAAAGAGATTTCCTCAGGTAGTTGAAGTTGATCATGGATTGAATATGAGGTTGAATGGATTGAAGAACTTGAAGATGATGACATTTTCTCTAGAATAATAGAGGGTTTTATTCTTGAGGTTGAAGTCCATGGATTAAAAACCAAGTTGAACGGGTTAAATAGCCTGAAGATGGTTGATTTTTGATAGAAAAAAATTAGGCTTTTAGATGTATTTTCTTATAAAAAAGGATTTTAACAATGCATTTTCAATAATTTAACTCAGTGAATCTAACTTATTTAAGGTTCAACTCGTCTGAATGATCGAGTTGACTTGATGAGTTGATTCCTTCAAGTTTTGTCACTGATTCACCACAAGATCCAATTGGATCGAGTCGAGTTGATAGAATTTCAAGTTGATTTGACAAGTTTTAAACCATAATTTTTCATTTTTTTCATTTTTTTTGGCTTTCTTGTGAACCTTAAATAAATCCCTATTTAACCTACTAGGGGTTAGCTTAGATGGCAAGACAGACTGGGCTTGCTCTCTAGGTCATGACTTCTATTCTCTATGTGCCCCTCCACGAAAAAGGTGGTTATTTAATTGTTGTACACATGTCGGGTTAGATGGTATTTGTGGCCTGCCAAAGTAAAGAAAAAAATTCACTATGTTTTTAACAAAATTATGAAAAGCCATAATTAAGTTGAAAATAAAGGTACATTGGCAGATTAAATTATATAGGTATCTTTTGGAAAAAAAAAATTCTTAAATGAATTAAAAAATAATCGGATAAAAACATAAAAAGTACCACCACTAAGGGGTTAGCAGTAAAACTAGCGACTGGAGTTTACTCCCTCTTGTCATGTGTATAAAATTGGGTAGCCTCTTGACTTACTCTATTGAATGTTGGGAAACTTCTGCAGGATGGAAGTATGCGACGGTAGGAGTTAGTCCCATCTGAAATGGTGTGGGGACATCTGCCAAATAAAAATAAATTCCAATAGTTAAAAGTACTAACTAATTATTAACTAAGATCTTTATGAGCATACATAATATCAGGTTTTCAATCATTCCATTATTATGTGGATTTATATCCATAAAGTTAGGAAAAAGAATTACATCAAGGATTGGATTTTGATATGGTTCACTAACTAAGTCATTGACCATATTCGACGGACCAAGGTGTCGAATTTTTCATTTTCAAATATATATATATGGGTCATGTTCAAGGGCCAACTTTTTGGCAAAACATTTTTCAAAACATGAGTTAGAAGTTTTGGATTGGGCTGATTTTTGGTGAGGATGATCTCTACGACCAAAAATCAGCCCATTCCAAAACTTCTAACCCATGTTTACAAGTTGAAAAATCGTGGACCGTCTATTTTTTGTAAACTATTTTTGATGGGGTTAGAACTTTTGGAATAGGTTGATTTTTAGGGAGGATGATCTCCTCACTGTAGAGATCATCCTTACCAAAAATCATCCCATTCCAAAACTTCTAACTCATGTTTTGAAAAATGTTTTGCCAAAAAGTTGGCCCTTGAACGCCACCCTATATATATATATATATATATATATATATATATATATATATATTTGATAGGCCAAAATCATCAAATTAATGGTGAATGGAAGAATTTTGACGGCTCTAAGCCATCGAATCTTTGGAGCATCAAAATTTCATCGGCCCTAGGCCGATGAAATTCAGTTTCTAAAATTCATGGACCTTGGCCTATCCAATTTTCTTGTCGAATCTTCCAGTTTTCATGTAGTGATGGTTTAATTATAATTGATATTCCTAGTATTGAGATGGGCATAAGATAATTACGATGATATCTCACCTAGTATTTATTTTGTATCAGTTATAGTGGTTATTATCCTCAGTTTAGAAATGATTACTATCAAGGTTTACCATGGTTTAGTTGTAATTATATTTATTTTTATTGATAAATTTAGTTCATGTGGCTACACTTAATTTCCCGATGAGAAATGTTTCATTCAAATTGCAGGTCGAAAGAAACAAGTTCCAATGTTCGTTCTCATACCAAGCATCATATTTGGCATAATCGTATTGGCATCCTCGATATTTATTTTAAGTAGGTGGACGAAAATAAGAAAAGGTAAATTCACCTAATAGCTAAGAAAAACATGTTTGGTATGCATGATCCTTATGTCCTCCAAGGCCCATGATCTTTATGTTTACACTAGAAATCGATACTAGGCGGTCTACAACTAGTTGGTCTCATTTTTATAATAATAATTATTATTTTTCTTTAAGCTTATTTTTTTTAAAGAGTCGTGTTAGAGTGACCTCAGCGGGGTACACATAGGGGACACTTTCACGTGGTGGCGCGCGCATGTCCGTAGATGCATTTTACTCGTATCTTTGCGAAAGCGCATACATGGGCATGCGCGCACCACCACATCAAGAGATCCCTTGTGTGTATCCCCCACTGAGGTCACTACAACATTAATCTTTTTTAATCACTTTTTTTCCATAGTTTCATTTTATAATTCATAAGTTTAATTTAAATTTATATTAGTGCAGATTTCTCTCTCTTTTATGGGTTTTATTTCTTCCCCAAGTATGGTAGGATTTTCATAGTTTTTGGGAAAAGAAAAAATTAATAAATGTTGATTATATATTTTATTCCTAAAAATCAGGAACAAAAAGAAAAATAGAAGAACTATTTGATCTGACTGCATCTACAAAGACTCAGAAAGACACCACAGAAGCTGAAATATCCATAGAGGATTCAAAGAAAACAAAGCTCCCAGATCTACCATTATTTGACTATGAAGTAATTGCAAATGCTACAAATAATTTCACAAATGCAAATATGCTTGGAAAGGGAGGATTCGGCCCTGTTTACAAGGTAATGCAATACTATAATTAAGAAAATTTAAGGAAGTAGACACTTTGAAATAACATACAGAAATTTGTTGTCATCTCAGGGTACACTACCAGGAGGACAAGTAATAGCAGTGAAAAGACTTTCCAAAAGCTCTGGACAAGGCTTTAAGGAGTTCAAGAATGAGGTTAGGTTAATATCCAAACTTCAACACAGGAATCTAGTTAAGATTTTCGGGTGCTGCATTGAAGGAGAAGAGAAGATGTTGCTCTATGAATACATGCCCAACAAAAGCTTGGATTACTTTCTCTTTGGTGTGTTTATTGTTTATAAATAATTTTGTTCACGCATCGTTAAAAACCCATCAAATTTTGCTAATATAGTATGCTAGATAAAATTGACCAGATCCAACTAAACAAGGAAAGTTGACATGGTCTAAACGCTTCAACATTATTGAAGGCATTGCTCGAGGTCTTCTCTATCTTCACCGAGATTCAAGATTAAAAATTATTCATCGAGATTTGAAAGCCAGCAACATTCTATTGGATGATGAGATGAATCCCAAAATTTCAGACTTCGGAATGGCAAGGATTTTGGGAGGAAATCAAACTCTAGCAAATACAAAAAGGGTTGTCGGAACGTAGTAAGTATATATATACTAGCTTCTTGACATCCTAAATTTCTCTTTGGTTGGGATTTTGATCCTTTTAACTAACCAATGAATCTTTCATGGTAAAATGCAGTGGTTATATGGCCCCAGAGTATGCCATGGGAGGGAGATTTTCTGAGAAATCTGATGTTTTTAGCTTTGGGGTAATGCTTTTAGAAATTGTGAGCGGAAAGAGAATTAACCAATTCTATGAACAATCATTAAGCCTTGTGGAGTTTGTAAGTATATGGTATTTTGAAACCTGTGTGATCTATTTTGTTATAAGAATTCTTTTTAATTAATAGCCTTACAAGATGAGATTGATATTATTTCAGGCATGGTGTCTATGGAATGAAGTAAGGAAATAGAATTAATGGACCCAACAATAATAGACTCGTACTCTGCCTCAGAAGTATTAAGATGCATTCATGTAGGGCTTTTATGTTTACAAGAAGATGCAACAGAGCGGCCAACAATGTCTAATGTAGTTCTAATGCTTGGCATGGATACCACACATCTTCCTACACCAAGAAAACCTGGGTTTGCCATCAAACCTGATTTATCTTTAGCCAACAAAGAAATGGGCTCTGTAAACAATGTCTCTATTACAGTGGAAAGTGGCCGGTAGCAAGTTATAATGTCTTAAAAATCTATTTAGTATCTTAAGGTAATTGATTGATATATTATGTGTAACTCTAGGGATTTGTAATAAACATTTAAAATCAACTTTGTGTTTATTTGGGTTCTATTAAGTAAAAGGTGGCATCCCAACCTTTACCTATTTTCAACCGTTCACTTATTTTATTTATGTTTATTTGGATTCTATTAAGTAAAAGGTGGGGTACCAATAATAGTTCTCTTGTGAGATTTCAAATTTTACTAAGGAATGTTGGCAATTTGAAACACGTACAACCGTAGATTTTACGAGGAAAAAAAAAGATTTAGGAAAAGAAAACACTTTCCTTACTAACTTAATAAGATTTTAAATCTTACAAAGGGTCATTTCACTCAAATGATTACCACATTGGCTATCAAGCACATGGTTCTACAACTCTTTTGAGTCTTGTCTCGTCCATGCTAGACATTGAGTTGTCTTGGAATAGTTTTCCGATACCTTTGAGATGTCTCATTCAAAAATTTGAAATATAAACATGGGCTTTTAAATCTCATCCAAACAGTTAACTTGTCTGTCCGTCTTGTCTATGCCTAATATCAAGACGACTTGGGCGATACATCTCGATCTTTGACGAGTTTTGAAACCATGATCAAACTCCATAACCCTCTATTTTTCATGTAAAAACTAATATCCAAAAATAAATAAATAAATAAGTTCAAAAAAAAAAAAAAAAAAGCAATTGGGCTTGATCCAAGGATTTGATAATGAACGGCTTTCGAACTCCCATATTTAAATTTTAAATTCAACAGTGAAAAGTAACTTTAAAAAAAAATATATTCTTTTCAAATCTCATAGAATTGTGTCCTATTCAATTCAATCGCATCAGATCATGGTGAGCTCAAGGACCCTTAGTAAGATTTGAAATCTTACTTTAAAAAAACTTTTTTTTCTTGAATAAAAATTAAAGAATTGAATGGTCAAAAAATTCATAAAACCTTTGGATTAAACCCACATGGTTTGTCACGTTGGCCAAACAACACCACAGCTCACTAGATTTACTGATACCAAACTCCCAAATTTCAAATTAAAATGCAACGGTACATTTCTTCATTTTCTTCTTTTTATTCTTCTTCTTTTTTTATTTTTTATTTGTATTTTCTGATCTAAATTCCTATGTGGCAGCCCATCTTCTTAAGAACGTTCAAAGCAACCTTTTATTTCACTTAGTTCTCATAAACAATTGTTAGGTCAACACTCTCAATTCTGCAAAGTCTCACCAAGACTTAAAATCAAAAGTCCATTTTGATTTTCACTCACTAAAAAAATCCTTAACTTAACAAATTTCAAAAATCCAGAAATCCAAAAATCGGGTAAATAACAAATTGAGAGAGAGAGAGAGAGAGAGATGTTTTTAGGATTTGAAAGATGGAAAAAGTGGGTGGTATGTGTTTTATATAATAGATTTGGAGAAGGAGTTAAGATAAAAGTAGCATGTCAGTTGAAAAGCATGCTTAAATTGTTAATCGAAACATGAGCTTTTTACAAAAGATATTTCATAAAAGTTTGATTACACTATTAGATTCGCTTAAAAAAAATTATCCAAAATGGACTTGAGTTTGCGTAAATTAGAGTCTCGAGCGTTAAGTTATTAATAAAAGAAAATAATTATATTAATTATCATTATATCCTTAGTATTATATAAATATCAAACTTTAGATAAAATTAGATTTTTTCTTTTTCCTACATCTTTCTTCTCTAACGTAGAACACCCAAAACCCTACACCTCCAAGCAACGATTTGAGTATCTTAGAGAGAGAACTGAGAGTCTGTGAAGAAGAAAAAAAAAAGCTTTGCTTCGTCGAAATCTTCACTCTAAACGAAGAATTCGTGTTGGGACAAAGATCAAAGTTAGGACTTCAAGCAAGGAGCAATTTTGGGAGTCATCATTAATGTAATCTCATTGTAAAAAATGCAAAATAGGTAGGAAATCTCCCCCGCTACGTTCAAGTTGCTAGGGTTGAATCACTTTAAGTTTAAATCAAGCATGTTTAGATTTTTGATTCTATAGATTTACTACTTCTTATATTGAGTAAGTTGCTTTTATATCTCCATATAAGTTTTCAAAAAGAAAATAGGATAAAACAATTTTGACAAAGTTTTTGAGAAAAACTCTAGAAGAAATCCTGAAAAACACATGTTTCATCCCTCGGATTGTTATTATAGCAATTTCCCATCGATATAATGGTTTGGTCGCTAAATTAGTGACTTCAAAATTGCTATTTTCAAATCGTTGTTGTCAAAATCATTATTTTCTTAAAATCACTATTTTTTGTGTTAAACACGTTTTTAGCACTGTGTCAGACACATTCCATCAACTTATTTTCATTAAAAACATTTAAGAAAATATCATATTTAATTTGGGTTTTTCATTTATGTAATGGAATGAGCGTAAATAAAGAAAGTGTTTTGGCATCATTTACCCCTCCGAAATTATAATTAAAGTTGGACTTTCTATTTATAGAATATTTAACTGCGAATAACTCTAGCATGATTGTGATTCTGAAGGTTTGGCAAAAGAGAATAAGATTGGTTTTTTTCTTCTTTCATAAATATGGACGGACAGTAATGAAAAATGAATTCTTTTTCTCCCTTAATTTATTTTGTTCTTCATCTGTTGTGTGTATGGATTAGGAGTACTCTCAAGACCTGCAGCTTAAGCCCCCATTACCTTTTAAAGAGAGAGAGAGAGAGAGAGAGAGAGAGAAAACTAGGTTCAATCAAGGACTCGTCATCCCTGATTTGATGGACCTACACTCCCAAAATCAGCCTAATTGACTGATTCTGGTTAGTGTGTCAACTTCCAACAACATGTAAGCCAACTGATAATGATGTCTCAACTAAAAATAGTAAAATTTCAAAATAAATAAATATACCAAGTTTTTTGAGATATAGGAGCGGATCCTTTGTAGTTTGTTTTCCCTGTAGTGTCATTTAACTTGTAGAGATTGACATCTTCAAAATAAAATCTAACAACTCATTCTTGTATGACTCATGGTGTAGATGAGATTTTTAAAAAAAAAAATTTGAAAAAAAAATACAATTTCTTTTAAGTTTAATGACAGCTTTGAAACTGGACGGTCCATGACCTCCAAGTTTTTGAGGAAATAGATTTTGTAGAGATGTGACGTGGGTCTCCTTCAACCGTCAAATATCACTACATGATGGGGTTAGAAGCTTCAGATTCAGTTAATTTTTTATGAGGATAATCTCCTCACCATAGAGATCATCCTCCAAAAATAAACTCAATCCAAAATTTCTAACCTACATAGGACAAAAGTTTTGGCTCTAATTTATCATCCTAAGATTGACAATCAAACGCTATCCCCCCTCCCCCGCCCCCCCCCCCCCCCCCCCCCCCCCCCCCACACACACACACATATATATAAGGGTCCCGTTCAGCACCAAACATTTTGGCCAACATTGTAGCCAACCATTTTTGTCGTACATGGGTTAGATGTTTTGGAATGAGCTGATTTTTGGTGAGGATGATCTCTACGGTGAGGAGATTATCCTCACCAAAAATCAGCCCATTCCAAAACTTTTAACCCCATGTTTACAAGTTGAAAAATCGTGGACCATCCATTTTTTGTAAATCATTTTTGATGGGGTTAGAATTTTTGGAATGATCTGATTTTTGGTGATGATGATCTCCTCGCCGTAGAGATTATCCTCACAAAACATCAGCCAATTTCAAAACTTCTAACCCATGTTTTGAAAAATGTTTTGCCAAAATGTTTGGTGTTGAACATTTCCCTATATATAGGGAAATGTTCAGCAACAAACATCTTGGCAAACATTTTGGCAAAACATTTTTCAAAACATGGCTTAGAGGTTTTGGAATGGGCTGATTTTTGGTGAGGATGATCTCTATGGTGAGGAGATCATCATCACCAAAAATCAGCCCATTCCAAAACTTCTAACCCTATAAAAAATGGTTTACAAAAAATAGACGGTCCATGATTTTTCAACTTGTAAACTGGGGCTAGAAGTTTTGGAATGGGCTGATTTTTGGTGAGGATGATTTACTCACCGTAGAGATCATCCTCACCAAAAATCAGCCTATTTCAAAATCTCTAACCCATGTTTTGAAAAATGTTTTGCCAAAATGTTTGTTGCTGAACGGGACCCATATATATATATATATGGGAACGGATCAAAGGACATATGAAAAAGCATATGTAAAAACAATGTAAAATTAATAAATTTTTAAAATATGGGTTACAAGTTTCAAATTGAGCTGCTTTTTTGTGGGGATGATCTCTATGATGGGAAGATCATCCGAAAAAAAAATATCAGTCTAATCTGAAACTTCTAATCCCATTAAAAGTGATTTAGAATGTGGATCGTCATTTTTTTGCCAATAATTTGTAAATCACTTTTGATGGATTTAGAAGTTTCAGATTGAGCTGATTTTTTGTGAGGATGATCTTCTCATCATAGTGACCATCCTCGCAAAAAATCAGCTCAATCCAAAACCTCTAACCCATATTTTGAAAAACCATTGTTTTACATATGTCCCATGAACCACCCCCTATATATATGTATGTCCTAGACCAAGTGTTTTATCTTATATGGGCTAAAAGATTTGGAATGAGTTGATTTTTAATGAGGATGATCTCTATGGTGAGGGGGATCATCCTCACAAAATCTCAGCCCAGTCTAAAAATCCTAATCTCAATTTACAAGTTGAAGAATTGTGGACCCTTCATTTTTTACCATTAGTTTGTAACCACTTTTCATGGTGTTAGAAGTTTCAAAACGAGCTGATTTTTTCTGAGGATGATTTCCTCACCATAGAGATCATCCTCACAAAATATTAGTCAATTCTAATTATGTCCCTACCTATTTTGTCTTTCAATAAAAAAGACAAGGATATATTAGTCTTTTACACATAATAAATGTTAGTTTACATAATAATGTTTGATTGCCAAAACATATAATGTAAATATGACATTTAAATTTGAAGATTAAAATATCCTTCACATTTATTATGTAAACTATTTGCATTTAATAGGTGAACGTATGTTTATAATAGATAAGGATATTATTAAAAAGTGAATATGGTGGAAAATGTTAACATCCTCACGAGATTGAACTTGGTATTAGCCAACCTACACCTGATGGGCGCTTAGGGTGGACATAAGGTGTACTAATGCCTCTTTAGGACAAGAATACTTCTGTACCTGTCATGTTTCATATGCTTTTCTTGGAGATAAGAGTGTTGTACATTCAAGGAAAATCAATGGTTCTATGCATAATCAGTGTCGTGGAAAGTGTTGTACGATATTAACGTAACACGTTTTAACTGTAACTATCATTTTCGAGAATCTTGCTTGCATGTACATGTAATTGCGGCATTCCCACCTTATCGTCCTTGAAACTCAAGTTCATATTTATCCATGAAAGTGTCTCTTTCATGGGACCCTTTTACAAGATAACGTTCATTAGGCATAAGTACATGATTAGCTGGACATGGAAATATTTTCGTCTTCCCATTGAAGAGTGTCGGTTTGATCATAATTTGTGAGTTCTTTCGTTAATCATCTGTGTCAACTAAAACTCTCTAATTGTATGTAGCCATTGTTTTTTTGGGCAGTGTTTTAAAAACCGGGTCGGACCTATGGTCAGATTATAAATGTCGACCTGATTTAATGAAAACCAAAATACTGTAAAGAACTGATCGGTTTTTATAATGAATAAGGTTCAACCGTCCAACTCAATAGACTTAAGAACCGTTGGATGCTAAAAAGTAAAAAAAGTAGAATATCTAGACAACATCATCATTTATCTTGTTTTTTTCCGACAGGTGTCGGCCTTTTTTTTTTTCTTTGAAGTTTGAACTTTAAACAACTTACAAAACATTAAGGTTGTGTTTGGAGTGAGAGAAGTGGAGAGAAGAGAAAATCAATTTCTCTCCACCATGTCTGGATTGGTAGGAGAGAACCTAGGACAACTTTAGAATTTTAAAATATCTTAAAAGAGATTTAGGGGTAGAGTTGGTATTATAAAATATTTTAAAAGGATTTCTCTCCATTTTTCTCCTCTTCTCTCTAATTCTTTTCTCTTCTCTCCTCACTTAACAATCCAAGCAGTAGAAATTGAGAGAAATTCATTTCTTTTCTCTTCATTTCTCTCAATCCAAACACAGCATAAATCATTAATATTTTTAAGGATATTTAAAAAAAAATCTTAAATTGAAGGATGAATTTAAAAACTATGAAAGGTTTTCTTACATAAATTGTAAGTTGCAAAAATATGAAATTATTAAATATTCTCTTTTCTTGATTGATGTCTATTATTTTTTAATCAATTGCTATTTATAAAATAATATTGAAAATTTTAAATCTTTATTTATTTTGATAAATTTAATTCTTTAATTCTTTGTTTTATTTATGAAATATATTACTATTTAATAAATAGAAATCAGTCCAATGGAATTTAACCCCGGTCAGACCTTGATTCGACCAATTAAGCAAAATTTCGATTTAATTATCGCTTCGGCTTTTAAAACATTGCATTTGGGTACGATTGGGGGACTATTTGCTCCACTTGCAACAGATGCTTCACCATCATTGAAATGTGTCTCTATCAACCTGTGTACCATGTGGTCACAGTTACTTTTGGTACAAAGAAATTTTTTTTATTTTTTTTTGGTGGTAAGCTGGACTTGAAACCACGACCTCAAAGTTAGTTTGCAAAGTGTCAGACCAAACATTGAGTCTAAAACATGGTACAAATAATTTTACTAGAGAGGTAAACTAAGCATTGAGTCCAATGGGTATTGGATTTCATGTGCCACACGTTTCCATATTGCAATTCAGTTTGAATGGATCCTAGCCATGAAAAATAAAATTAGGATATTTCAGATTTGTGTTTGAGCTTGATGTATTAGGGGTCTTAATCGTTTTTTGAAGCCCATTGAAATATGGAAAAAAAATATATTAATATCTAGAAAAGTAGGCATTGAAATTTACTTCAATGAAAATAATAGAAATTGAACTCAATCAGAAATCAACTAAGTCTTAAAATAAAAAATAATTTCCTAATTTTTTTACTAACCAAATCAACCATCAATTTATAATTTACTTCAATGAAAATAACATAAATTAACTTGATTTTAGATGAATAACATTCCCTCGTATATATAAGCTAACATGGATTTCACAACCAAAAATGGATGTTTTAAAGATTATTAAAGGAAAAAAATTGGTGTCCCAAACAAATCCTTCTGAAGAACCACAATCAAATAGACCCAAACTCTATACCATAACCAGAAATTTCCAACCCCTATATATTTTCTTTTTCTCAATTTATCAAAAATCATTAAAACCCATCAATTTCTAATGGAAATAAACACCATCCTTAATTTTTAAAAACAACCCAATGTGACAGTAATATAATACTATAATTTTTCAATGAATTGCCCAACAGTCCTTCAAAATTCAGGGTTTCTAGAGTGTTTGAGATATTGAAATTTGAGGATTTTTGTTTTTGTTTTTTTTGTTTTTTTCATTTTCATAATCTAGGCAATATATGAGTTCTTTTCTCCTTTGCCTGTAGAGAAAATAGCTCCTCATTTAATCATAAATGATATAATTCATGAGCTGAAATAAAAGAATATCTCTCTCTAAATTAAGCTAAAATTTATACCTCATGAGAGCAAATCCAAAGAAAAAATTACTTGATTGCATAGGACTCCCCAAATCGATTTATAGTAAAATCAGTAATAAAAAGAGACAAATATAAAATTGATACCTTAATTGGTCGTTAATAGCGAAGAGTTGCGACAAAGGGAAAGATGAGAGAGGCAAGTTGCGACAGTCGATCGTTTGAGCGAGGCACTTGGAGATGAAGATGAGAAACGTAAAACGTCCCTCGATTTCTTAAAACGTGAGGGAAAGATGAGAGGGGAAAAGGAATCTCGACTGTAGATCGTTTGGACGAGGAACTTGCAGGAAATGAAGATGAGAGAGGCGAGAAGGATAGCGACAGTCGATCGTTTCGATTTCTCTTTCGATTTAGGCTATATTTTGGTTGGAAATTTAATTAAAGGTGGGGGGCATTTAGGCAATTTCACTTGAATTGTTTTTCGGTGACTGGCTTCGCGCAAGAGCCTTACAAAGAAGTGGATGTGAGGCGACTCAAAAAAATAGCTATTTTTTTTACTTTAATTAAAAGTTGTTGGAGTCAAAAAAGTCCAAACGAACATTATTGATCTGACTTTTTAGGCTTAAAAGCCAAAAAAGCTGACTTCAAAAGCCCAAACGAATAAGCCCTAAAATTCCCTTCATTTCACATGTGCTAACATGGACGTGCACACACCACTATGAAAAGAGTCATGATTTTTGATGCCCCTGTAGACCTGTGAAGAGGAGAGTATAACAGAGTAGAGACAGTCTAAAGAGAAAAACTGAAATGAATTGAATAGAACTAACTTGATACATAAACAAGGAAACTGATCCTATTATATAGGATCTGATACAGACTCCTATTGTAACTAAACAGCTACAATTGTGGCTTAAAGATTGCCATGTTATTGGACTAGTTCAACTTGTACTCCTACTGACTTGTTCTTCCTGAATACTAGCTCAGACTCTAACAATACTAGCTCAGACTCTAACAACTGAATACCATTCTAATACCCTCCCTTAAACTGATGAGAAAAAACACATTAGTTTACGAAGCCTTGACGCAAGACCCTCCCGTAAGTGTGCAAACACCTAGTAATGATTGAAGCTTCTCAAACACATTAATTTTCAGGGCTTTGGTGAAAATATCAGCAACCTGATCTTCACTCTTGCAGTATTGGAGAACTATTGTTCTATCTTTGACAAGATTGCGCAAGAAATGGTAGCGCACATCAATATGCTTGCTTCGTCCGTGTTCAACTGGATTTTTAGACAACTTTATCGCTGAGCTATTGTCATAATACACTGGAGTGCTCCCCTCTTGATGAAATTGCATCTCGCTTAGCATTCTTCGAAGCCATATAGCTTGACAAGCGCAATTGGCTGCAGCGATGTACTCAGATTCTGTGGTGGATAGGGAGACAATACTTTGTTTCTTTGACGACCAAGAGATAGCTCCTGTACCCAGCATAAAAGCATATCCGGAAGTGCTCTTCCTATCATCCAAATCTCCGGCATAATCACTATCTGAAAAACCAATCAAATCTGAAACGATTCCACTCTTGTATATAATACCAAGATCAGTAGTACCACGCAAGTAGCGCAGGATTCGCTTGGCTGCATTGAGATGAATTTCTTTCGGATGCTCCATATACCTACTGATGAGGCTAACAGCGTGCATAATATCTGGTCGAGTTGCAGACAAGTACATGAGACTTCCTACAAGCTGCTTGTACAAAGTGCTATCAACGGCATTTCCAGGAGGATCCTTTACCAATTTAACACCTATTTCAATTGGCGTTCGAACTGGATTGCAATTCTGCATCTCGAATCGCTCCAGTATCTCACGAGCATACTTCTTTTGTGAGATAAATATCCCTACATCAGATTGGATCACCTCAATACCAAGGAAATAATGCATTAAGCCCAGGTCTGACATTTCAAATTCCCCGATCATCGAACTTCGGAAATACTGGAACATGGAAGGGTCATTCCCCGTGTAAATCAAGTCATCTACGTACAAGCACACAAGTAGAAAACTCCCTCCTGATTCAGTTTTAACAAACAGAGTAGGCTCATATGGGCACTTCTGGAAACCAGCTTTGATGAAGTACGACTCTATACGGCTGTACCAAGCGCGTGGGGCTTGTTTCAGTCCATACAAGGCCTTACGGAGTCGATATACCTTCCCTTCATTCCCCTTCTTCACGAAGCCAGGGGGTTGATCAACGTAGACGGTCTCCTGGAGATCTCCGTGTAAGAACGCTGATTTGACATCCATCTGAAAAATTTGCCAAGAATTCTGGGCTGCTAAGGCTAGGATCATCCTTATAGTTTCTAGTCTTGCAACCGGGGCAAACACCTCTTCATAGTCAATGCCTTGCCGCTGCTTGTACCCTTTTGCGACCAACCTGGCTTTATACTTGTCCACGGTGCCTTCTGTGGTTAACTTGGTCTTGTATACCCACTTCACACCTATCGGTTTCTGATCACGTGGAAGATCGGTTAACTCCCATGTCTTGTTCTTCTCGATAGCATGAATTTCTTCATCCATTGCATCTTTCCATTTTGGATCTTGCACAGCCTGAGTGAAGGAGACCGGATCACAGTGTCCAAGTAAAGCTACTTGAGAGAGCATATCACCTGTGAGTGAGGCATCATGATTAGCTAAGAAAGCTACATGATCAACCGAGTCTACTTCAGCAAATTTTGACACTCTATAGTCTTGAAGCCATGCTGGTTGACGCTTGATACGCTGAGGGCGAGGCTGCTGTTCATTTGGAGTTTGATCCTCAACTCTAAGGGAGCTTTGCAAAGACGAAGATGGATTTGAGAGCTGGTCTGTATCAGAAGCACTTCTATTGCTTTGAGGGCTGGCTGTAGTAAGGCTTTGGGGCTGCAACTCCTCAGAAATATGGAGATCATTACCAATGGTTGTAACTGAACTTTCACCTTCATCCATATCAAAATCAGCAAGTATTTGCTGCCCCGAAGAAGTAATACCCCAAGGCCACATATGTGCTTCATCAAAAACGACATCTCGGCTGATGATACACTTCCGACTAATGGGACTGTACAACTTATAAGCTTTAGAGTGTTCACTAATGCCAAGAAAAATGCATTTCTCACCCTTGTTATCGAGCTTCTTCCGCTTTTCATCTGGAATATGGGCATAAGCAATACACCCAAATACTCGCAAGTCAGCAACGCTAGGCTTCCTTCCGCTCCATGCTTCTTGTGGAGTCATATTCCTTACAGCCTTAGTAGGACATACATTCAATAGATGAACACTCCATAGCACAACTTCAGGCCAGAAAGTTTTTGGAAGCTTTGATGTCCTCAACATGCTATGCACCATGTTGAGGATGGTGCGATTTTTCCTCTCGGCTACCCCATTCTGCTGAGGGGTGTAAGACGCCGTGAGCTGTCTACGAATGCCGTGCTGTGCACAAAAGCTCTTGAAGGCATGTGAGGTATATTCTCCTCCGTGGTCTGATCTGAGAATTTTGATTGGCAATCCAACCTCTTTTTCTACAAGGGCTTTAAATGTCTTAAAGATAGACAAAGCTTCCGATTTTGCCTGCAAGAAATATACCCAGGTTTTCCGCGTAAAATCATCAATGAAAGTGATGAAGTATCGATTTTTACCATTGGAATGAGGAGTAATCGGGCCACAGATGTCGGTATGAATCAGCTCCAAAGACTTTTTTGCTCTCCATGCTTTTCCTTTCGGAAACTTATCACGATGTTGTTTGCAAACAACACAGTCTTCACAAAATGATGGATGGTGGTCTATCTTTGGAAGGCCTTTCACCATGCCTTTGTGATAAAGAAGCTTCAAGGAACTGAAGTTAAGATGACCATATCGTAGATGCCATAACCAGGAATGATCATCAACGATACTAGCAAGACATGGAAGATCATCAGAGTCTAAATGCAAGGGAATCAAACGATTCTTGGTGATTTGGACCTGGGCAAGAAGACGTTCTTGTGGATCTTCTATCTGACAAAAGCCATTCTTAATGATGAAAACATACCCATCCTCTTGAAGCTGACCGATACTAAGCAAATTGGTCTTCAAATCTGGGACATAGAAAACACTCGAGATAGTTCGAGTACTGTGATCTTTAGCCCGAAGTTTCACATCGCCAAATCCCATAACAGAAACCTTTGAATGATCTCCAAACTTTACAGAAGTTCGAACGGTTTCATCCAAGTTTGAAAACAAGGATCTATCTCCGGACATGTGATTACTTGAACCGCTGTCTAAGTACCACATGTTTGAATGGCTATCTTCTACAGAATGATAAGCCATTAAAAGAGCAATTTCTTCTTCTTTTTCAGCAAAATTGGACTTCTCGCTTTTCTCTTTATATACCTTAGCCGTGCAAGTTGAACGGTAATGGCCATACCTGTGACACCGGTAGCACTTAATATTGGACTTATTGCTGGATTTCGATTCCTGGGCTCCTCCATTGGGATTATCACTGCCACGTCCAGCTCCATTGCCATGACTTGCACCTTTTTCTCGTCCCCGACTAGAACCTCTGCCTTTAGAATTTTTATGGCTCAAAAACAAGGCTTGTTCGGACGTCTCATGTTGGTTCATTCTCTGCTCATGAACCAGCATAGAACTCTCCAATTCATTGATGGAGAGGGTATCCAAATCATTGGATTCTTCAATGGAACACACCACATACTCAAACTTTGGAGTCATCGACCGCAAAATCTTCTCAATGATGACAATATCTGTCATTTTGTCACCATGTATACACATCTTGTTTGCAATAGCCATCGTTCTTGAGAAGTATCCTGGAATGGTCTCTCCAGATTGCATACGAAGAGTCTCAAATTCTGAACGAAGAGCTTGAAGATTCGCACGTTTCACCTTGGCTGTTCCACGATACTTCTTTTTCATCGAATCCCAGATTTCTTTAGAAGTATCTCTTGCTAGAATCGTCTCCAAGATCGACCGATCAATGGCTTGGAAAAGAAAATTCTTAGCCTTCAAGTCCTTCAGCCGTCTCTGCTCCAACTCAGTTTTCTGAGCATTTGTCATTGCTCCTAGTGCTTCTGCATTTACTGGTTCACCGACACCAGATTCAACAATGCTCCAATACTCCTTCGACCTCAGAAAATTCTCCATGAGCATACTCCAATGGTCATAGTGACCATCGAAACGAGGAATAGAGGCTTGCACAAAATACTCTCTCTCAGCCATTGAAACACAACAAGACCGGCTGAATAACAACTCTCCTGGCTTGCTGAAATCACCAAACAAGGCTCTGATACCAGTTGTAGACCTGTGAAGAGGAGAGTATAACAGAGTAGAGATAGTCTAAAGAGAAAAACTGAAATGAATTGAATAGAACTAACTTGATACATAAACAAGGAAACTGATCCTATTATATAGGATCTGATACAGACTCCTATTGTAACTAAACAGCTACAATTGTGGCTTAAAGATTGCCATGTTATTGGACTAGTTCAACTTGTACTCCTACTGACTTGTTCTTCCTGAATACTAGCTCAGACTCTAACAATACTAGCTCAGACTCTAACAACTGAATACCATTCTAATAGCCCCTCTAACATATGCTCCCTAATGTGGCGTGGGCTAGAACCATAAATTTCCTCGGGATGCACAATTGTACATCTCCATTAATATGTGGAGTTGTGTAACCCGAGACAAAATCTATGGTTCTAGCACATGTCACGTCAAGGAGTGCATGTCAAAGGGGATGTCAGAAAATTATTATTCTTATGAAAAACATCTATGGTTCTGTATTCACATCCACGTCAGCAATGTGTGAAACGATTTGAATTTAAGTCGTGCTGGGGTGACATGGGATTTATTGCAGTTTTTTACATTTTTAACGTGGAGGTGTGCACATAACCGTAGATGATGTTTCCTTGTGATATAAATAAACACATCTACAATTATGTGCACACTTACACGTCAGAAATGTAAAAATCACAGTAAATCCTATGTCACTCCAGCATTAGTGTTTGAATTTTATTGTCTCACCAGTATTTTCCTATTTTCATTAGAGACTAATAGTAACGGGTGACAATTCTGTAGGTTCAAAGTGAAATTGTTACTTTAAACTTGGGAAATAGCCAGTTTAAAAACCTTCAAATTTGTTATCATTCACATTTTGGTAATTAATATGAACATGGAGCTGGAATCGTAAATTCATCAAAAATTGATCACTTTTTCGCAAATATCTCAATCGTAATAGAAGGCCAAAGTCAAGGGGTATGTCATCAGGTTGAAAGCAAGTGGAGGGTTCTACTATTCACTTGCGTATGTCTAAATCCAGTTCATGTTCGGTTGAATCGTGACTCACTAATGTACTTATAATAAGAAGTGGATACAAAGTCCTTGCTCAGTGAGGGAACAGCGAAATACGGTTGCACTGTCAGCCTTTGTTGTTATTTCATTTGACCGAGTACTGTGTATTGTCAGCCTGCCTACTTCAAGGATCACGACAGCCATTAATGGTATATAAATGATGTGTTGCGTAAAATCTTTTGATTTCTTGTTAAGGTCAAGCATCTTGAACCATTTAGAGCAGAAAAACTCCACACTAACTTTCAGTAATGCCACACCAATTCCTGAATAAATCACCAAAAAATTGCATATTGTTGGTGTGGCGTTAGCAACTCTCAAATTTTACTCTACTCTACAACCTTAAGGGCGTGTTTGATTGTAGAGAAAATATTGTCGAACAAATCATTTGTCTCACAAATCATGCAAATCCTTTTCAACTGTTTAAGCACATCATGAAAATTTCGGGGAAAATTATTTTCTATTATTTGAGTGGCATAGAAAAACAACATAAAAAAATATATTATATTCATTTGATTTTTATAATAAATATATAAAAATCATGATCAAACCATTTAAAATTGCATGGATTTTTTGTGATAAATTTAAAAGAATATCCTTTTCTAAAATGGAAAATCCAACACCACATCCCTCTAGATTTCTTGGAAAAAATCATATCCAAAAACAATTGAAACCCACAAATCAATCCCAAGTTTTTGAAAACATGCACTGTTGATTTAGTTTTCCAAAATCGAAGGTTTTTAGGTTGTTAGAAAACCTTTACAGAAATCTAAGACTATTAGAAAAGTATAAAAATCTCCCTACCTTGGTTCCTGCATTGCTATGACAATGAATAGGGTTTTGAATCTTGAACTCCTTGGCTCAACTTTTTCCAATAAAAAACTTATTCTGTTCGGATTGAAGATCTCTTTGCCGTAGTTATATTTCTCTTCTTGCGATGTCTTGATTCTTGTTCATTGGCCTTTGAATCCTTTTCTGAAGTGATAAGGTCTTATTAGGGTTAGACTTATTTCTTAGAGTAGCAAAGAATTAATATGAAAATTCTAAAAATTCTGACCTAAGTTTAGGACTTATACTATTAACCATTAGGCTTTTTTGAAATTGAAAGGGAGGCCAATAATATTAACATAAAACCCAAAATTTCTAGAGGTAACAGCTACATTAGCAACTGTGTTTGCAATTGTATTACTCTCTCTAAAAGTATGTTGAACTCTCCATGAAATCCTTTCGTTGCCACATATGGTTGATGTTTTGGAGTAATTGTAAGGACGCTGAAAATCCAGAAAGGTTCTTGCATTGCTATAATGATGAATAGAGTTTTCAGTCTAAGTTCTGTATTTTCCAAGTTCTCAGCATTTTTCTCAAGATACATATAAAATTTTCAGAGTAGTATGCAAACCACTAAAACCAGACGAATCAAAAGATGCTTTAAAAATGAGTTTCGATCCCAGACTCAATTTTGAAACTTTTGGGTCTGATTTGACCAAATCAAACCAATTGGTTTTGTCCGGGTCTTAACCATTAATTAACAGTTAATTTTGTACTAGAGTATATACATATAAAAAATTAAAATATTATATATATATAGTTAGATGTATGATTTTATAATAAAAATAAATAAGTATTTTATAAAATAAGAAGTTTAGGATGAAATTAGATCATTATTTTGATTAAAAATAGCATCAAACAATTTCAAACAACTTTGAAAGATACATGAATTTAAAACTTTTATAAAGTCTAAAAATCAATTGGATCCTATTAGGATGAAGCTTTTTCTTAGCCAACCTAAATCGAATGAGGGCTCAGTGTTGGTGTAAGTTATAACACACCTCTTTAGGATAAGCCCAGGAATCATTTAAACCTGACTGCATTGGCAGTCCTACATATATATACTTATCATTATTTGTCCTCCTTTATAAGAATCTAATTAATCTTTCCATGTCTTTTTTTTTACTTTTTTGTAGCTTGCTTATATCTTCTGTCTTAATAATTGTAGGAAATATCTAAACTGACTTCCTATAACACTACCCCAACAATGCGCTAATGTGGTGGTGTGCGCAGAACCTTAACCACTTTTCCTCGAGATGCAAGTGTTGAACATCTTAAGAAAATCCATGGTTTAGATTAGTCGAATCCACTGAAAATAAATCATCTCATCAGTTTATTTATCTTTTTGTCTTGATCCAATCAGCCATCTAAGATTGTTGGGTCGGAAGATTAACTCTATTAAACCCAACTAACAAATCCAAAATCTGTGATTAGACTTAATAAGATAAAGTCAAAAGACTAAATATAGTATCCCTAACAAAGCATGATTAAATTGAATTTATCTAAGCCTAAACCATCAAACTTTAGAAAACCAGAACTTAGATCTAACGATTCATACTTAATATATCATCATCACAACTAAAACTTAAAAGCAGATGCAAATAAATTATCTGAGATAAACTTGCTCAGGCTTCATCAGCCTCTCTAATGGAGGTCTATCCAAAAATCATAGCAAGTATAAAAAAAGTAGATATTAAAGAGAACATAAAAACCGAGAGAGAGAGAGAGAGAGAGAGAGAGAGAGAATAAAAAAAATGAATGTTTCTTATTGATCTTTGCATGAAACTTGTATTGTCTGCTTGATTACAAAGCTTGAATAATCTAAAACCTAAAAACTAAAAAATAGAAGAAAAGTAGAGAGAAAAGATAAGAGATATCTAAATAGAGACCAGATTAAGGTTTCTATATTTAGAACTTCCGTACATCTCAAAAGAATTTAAACCCTAATTAATCATTTAAGTAATCACGTTGACATCATCATGCATGAATCGCGAAGTTGGACACGTCGCCTTCACTGCATTGCCATAGGGGTCCATCGCGCCCCGACTCTAGTGGGCCCACTAGATTTGAAATTCAGTCAAATTCTTTGGCTGTGATTTTGGAATGTGATGAGCTTCTTGTAAATATTTTTCTTTGAGCTTTATATCTCTTGTCATGATTAAATAACCAAAATTATGTTAATAATTATAATAAATCCGAAAATAACAAAAACATGTATTATGAGTGCATTATCTTTAATTAAGAGATTTAACACTTATTTTATTCCTAAAGTCTTTGTAATTAGGGCTTAAAAATAGACTTTCTAGGCCCTGATCAATACTCACCCATACACCACTAACTTGGCATGTGCGATATATATATATATATAGGGTCCCTATCCGTGGCCAACAGTTTGGCAAACATTTTGGCAAACACTTTTTCAAAACATGGGTTAGAGGTCTTGGAATGGGCTGATTTTTGGTGAGGATGATCTCTACGGTGAGGAGATCATCCTCACCAAAAATCAGCTCATTCCAAAACTTCTAGCCCCATTTTACAAGTTGAAAAATCGTGAACCGTCCATTTTTTGTAAACCATTTTTGATGAGGTTAGAAGTTTTGGAATGGGCTGATTTTTGGTGATGATGATCTCCTCACCATAGAGATCATCCTCACCAAAAATCAGCCCATTCCAAGACCTCTAACCCATGTTTTGAAAAATGTGTTTGCCAAAATGTTGGCCATTGAACGCTACTCATATATATATATATATATATATATATATATATATATATATATATATATATATATATATATATATATATATATATGAACAGCGTTCCTAAGACTCATATTGGGACTCACATTGCGACACACCGTTTTGTCTTATATGGGCAAAAATATTTGGAATGGGCTGATTTTTTGTGAGGATGATCTCTATGGTGAGGAGATCATCCTTGCCAAAAATCAGCTCATTATGAAACTTATAGACCGTCCAATTTTTGTTGAAAAATTATAGACCGTCCAATTTTTGTAAATCAATTTTGATGGGGTTAGAAGTTTTGGAATGGGATGATTTTTTGCCAGGATGATCCCCTCATCACAGAGATCATCCCCACAAAAAATCAGCTCATTCCAAACATTTTTGCCCATATAAGACAAAACGGTGTGTCGCAATGTGAGTCCCAATATGAGTCTTAGGAACGTGACCCTATATATATATATATATATATATATATATATATATTTGGGTATATGCAATTACTCATATTTATGGGGATATGCAGTTGTGTATCCCAATGAAAAAATCTATGGTTCTAACGCATGCCACGTTATGGGGTGTATGAAGGAGTATGCCACGTGGGGGCGACATATTATCATTATTCAAGAAAAAAAAACTCAATTAAATATTACTTCTAATAAAAGTAATAACTTTTAAAATTTACTAAAACAAACCTTAAAAGGCCACTGAATGGCTGTTTTTGAAACAAGCCACTTCAATGGCCGTTTTGCTCCCTCTAATAGAGTTTTACTTAAATGCCCTTATCCACCTTTTGCCCACACTTAAACGGTTATTGAATTGTTTTTTGCAACACGCCACTTCAATGGTCATTTTTCTCTTCTATAATTAAATTTTGACAGATTTACTCGACAGTCCTAACTGTTGCATTTTTATTACAAGAACTCCCTTGAAGTTCTGACAAGTCTAGGCAAACCTTACTTTATGGAGTTTGTTACTCATCAAACCTCATTTTATCTATTTCGTTATCCACCAAACCCTAGAGTGAGGATAATGTCATAATATTCAAATTTATAGGATTAATTTGTTACTTAACATACATTGGAGTGGATTCTTACCTCAGTAATTTGTACATCCAAAAACGTGATCCGATGACATAGGATTATAAAAGACAAAATTATAAATACTTTACAAAAAACATACAAAATAAAGAGTTGATTTTCACCATTAAATTTTAATTTTAAATTTGGGAGTTCAGTAACCATCGTTTTCAACATCTACGATCAAGCCCAAAAAGTTTTGTTTTTAAGATTTTGTTGTGTTTAATATGATTTTTTTCCATAAAACTTAGTAGATTACGTTGCTGGATTTTTAATCTGATAATTCATGTGCACCCAATGACCTTTAGTACGCATTTAAGACTTACTAAGCTTGGTCACAATAGTATATGTTCAAGTCTTGTAGTTGTTGATTGCAGATATGAAATTGAACAAGTACTAAAAGAAACTTTGGTAAGTAAGATTCGTTTTACAATGACAATTGTGATGCAACTTTTCCTTTGAATTGAAACCAAAACAAAATTTGAAAATAGATTCTTTAAAACAGAATAGAAAATTGCAGCTAAGAAATAAAATGAAATTGAAGCAAGAATAGAGATTGGAAACAATGTAAAAGAGCTTAGAAATATCAAATCAACCTTTGTAAGTCATCTTATTGTTGAATAATTCTAATTCTAACTCAATCTACGTAACAAATCATTATTTGTAGATTGGAAGATAAATCAATTAACTCTTGAAGGTAACTAGAAAATATCAATGTGAATCCTGAATTTAAAGGAGATTATCCAACTTACATATCAAATTCATCACAAAATATGATTAAGCTTGAACTCATCTAAACATAAATCATCAAAGTTAGAATAAAAGGTACAAATTGGATGATCTCACTGATCGATTGTAAAACTTATTGAATAAATGCAGAGATAGAGATGTGAACTAAGACTTTGGGCAAGTCGAATTCGTTCCACAGGGACAGTTTGGATTCAAAATCTCATTCGGATAAAAAGGGCAAAACAGAATTAGAAAACATATTGGTTTAAAAACAGAATTGATTTGTTGCAAATTAGAAAATGAAAATTAGCAATAGAAAAAAGAAATTGAAACTAGTGAGAAAGGGCTTAGAGAGCTCAAGTCTACCATTGCAAGTCATCCAAAATGCTAATTAATTCTAAATATGACTCAATCCACGTAGCAAGTCATTGCTCGTGGATCGGAAGTTGATTCAATATATCCATTGATTGGAACCCAAAAGTATCCATGAAAATCTCTGATTTAGGCAAAATTATCCGACTTATGCTTCCATTCATCACAGAGCATGAGTGTTCTTGAACTTATCTAAGTAATACTCATCAAAGCTTGAGTTAAAAGCATGAGTTAGATGATCTTATCATGAAGAGATTCACAGATTTAACATTAAATACAGAAATATATAATTGAAATAACATGAGTAGAATGAACTTGCTCCGGCATCCTTGATCTCTCTAAAGAGGATCTAGCCGATCATCGCAAGGATCATATTGCAACAATAATAAAAGTAAGAAGATGATAGATGGAGAAGAGAAGGTATAATAGTGTTGCAACTTGATTCCTTCCTTGATGATCTCTCAAAAGAGTTACAATAAAGCTAATGGATTACTCTTGATGTTCTCACTCCTCTCAAAAGCTCACCCAAAGGAAAATTACAGAGAATTCTAAAGCAAGAAAAATCAAAAATTATGGAAGAAGAGAAGGAGAGAAGAGACCAAGAGGGACCCAAGAAGGGACCCCTTCTTTGAAATCAACCCTCAAATTTATAATGTTCGTATTCGGGTAATCGGGGTGATTTGGCGGATAATTCGATTCGAATGACCCAATCAGTTACAACCACCGAAGCTTCTAGAAGCTTCAGTAAAAATCTCGAGGACAAATTCCTCGAAATGACCGCGGCGCGGTCTTGGCTAGCCGCGACGCAGTGACGTGGTGCCCAAATTCCTTGAGATTTTGCAGGATGCTTCCTTTTTACTGACATATTGTAACAGTAGTTGTTACACCTTTTGTTGGTTTCCAAATATACCCTTTTCACCTGAAATTAGTAAGAAACTATTGTTTAGCTATATTAATTTGGGATTTAATATAATTTATTATTATTTTAAGGAATTAGCATTTAAACGATGATAATCTTGATGAAATTAAGGTCCCAAAATGAGATTATTGGGACCTTATCACTCACCTTAAAAGGCTTCATAAGGACATAATTAAAGTAACAATGAATAGAATTAAAATAATAATATTAAGATGAGTTCGTTCCGGCGTCATTGACCTCTCTAAGGAGAGTCTAGCTGATCATTGTGAGGAGCAAGTTACAACAAAATGAAATAAAACAAATGTGATGGAGAGGAAAGTGAGGTAATCTATGTTGCATTCAATTCCAAGCTTGATGATTTTACAATAGAGTTACAAATAGAAATCAAAGAAGAAAGATGAAAGAAATACTTTTGATGCTCTCATTATTACAAAAATTCTCTCTCTAAAAGAAAAATCACAAAAATGCAGAGAAATTAAGAAGAACAAGAGGGACCAATAGGACCCAAAAGGGACCCCTTCCTTTAGGGACAATCCCTCAATTTATAGTTTTTCTAAGTGGGTTATTAGGTCGGATTATTTTCTTGAGTTGATTCGAGAAGAACCTTCAATTACAACGACCAAAGCGTCTAGAATGTTCAGCTCGAATCTTGAAGCATAATTCATCGAGATTATCGGGGAGCACTAGGGGTTTACCATCGCACGGTGACGTGGCGAAGATTTGCTCCGAGATTTGGTTGGATGCTCCCTCTTGACTTGTATATTGTAACAAAAATTGTTTCAAAAATATTTACCTCCGAATTTTGCCCTTTTTACATATAAATAGTAAGAAAATCTATTAGTTTCAATAAGTTGGCAAATTAATACAATTTATGTTTATTTTGGACAAATAGCAATTAGGTGATGGTAATCCTTATGTAATTACGATCCCAAAAAATAGTTTTATGGGACCTTATCAGTATAATTCATAAAGTAAGGTTTGTTCTAATAACAAAGACAAAGGAAGGGAGTTTTTGTAATAAAATTGCATCACATAGGTTTGCTCGTAAATCTCTCTTAAATTTTTTGTAACAAAACTACTATATTTTATTGACTAAAAAATCTTAAAATAATGAAATATGTTCCCCTTCCATTATTTTTCAATTGTTTAAAAAAATTAAAATTCGAATTTTGAAACAAAATTATTATATTTTAATATCAAATAATAAATAACAACATTTGTATAGCTGTTTTTCATTGCAGTTTTTTTGGTAATTTATCAAAAATGGCTCGTAAAGTATAGATTTTCATGTTAATTTGAATAACGGCATTTGTATTACTATTTTTCATGGGCTTTTTAATAATTTGTCAAAAATGGCTTTTCAATGACCGCTCAAGATTCGTTTTTGCAATTTTGAAAAAATTATAACTTTTATTAAAAATAATATTAAATTTAGGTGCTTTTTTTTTTTTTTTTATGAAAAAAAAATCCCCTTAATACTGTCATTTTCCAATTGAAGAGCCGAGAACATGGGTTTAGTGACCTCTTTTATCATTAGTCATCTCTCCCAACTAAAAATGTCTAGTTGTACCCCATGTTTTTAGTTTCTTTATTTAATTTTATATTAAATGAAGACCATGAGGACCATTTGAGCACAATTGCGCCCTTATCTGCTCCACTTGCAACACGTTCTTCACTAATTCCTATCTACCTGTGTACTAGCAACATGTGGGCCAACTGATGATGATGCCTGATATCTCAGCCCAAGAAAGAAGTAACAGAGAACCAGCGTCAACGTCCACGATCTCTGCTGACTCCCTGTCCCAACTTACCTTTCGTTCATACCAAAAAAAAAAAAAAAACAAAAAAGAGAGTTGCTATTGGCACCCCAACTTTTACTTCTTGTACCCCAATTAAAAAGGAAGAAAAGGGTGAATCTCCATTTCGTGCCCTGAATATGACAAAATTTCGAGTTGGTACACTGCTCATTTTAATTCCCAAAACATGCATGATTTCGTAAATATTAAAAGTGATGAATGAACTAATTTGTAGGTTATAGAAATGACGAATGCATGTTTTGGAAATTAAAATGAATAGTACCAAAATCAGAACTTAGACATAAGTTGCACACGTTTGGAGAAAAATCCTTAAAAATAATAAGTAAATAATTGAGAATAAGTAAAAGTTGGGGTGTCAATAGAATCTCTCCCTACCTCTATTTTTCGGTTTAGGAATTTATGAGTCTAATGAAAATTGTTTGAACAAGTTTTATAATGGTTAGTATGAGTCTCTAGTTGTACCCCATGTTTTTAGTTTCTTTATTTAATTTTATATTGAATGAAGACCATGAGGACCATGAGTCACATTTGAGCACAATTGCGCGCTTATCTGCTCCACTTGTAACACGTTCTTCACCATTTAATGTATTAATTCCTATCTACCTGTGTACTAGCAACATGTGTGCCAACTGATAATGGATTGGGTGAGGCCACACTATTAATTGTCAAGTCCACACTTATTTCATGCCCAAGATTAATGCTGGTTTTAGTCACCAATTGAATGAAAAACTTCTGTACAAACTTATTCCATGCCTATGGTAATTGGTACCCTCTTTATTGTACACTACCTTCACAGAACCATAGATACTTTTCTCAGCCCGTGCGAGCCAACCAACCAACGTCTAGCAACTGTGGGCCAACAGATAATAATGCCTGATGTCTCAGCCCAAGAAAGAAGTAAAAGCAACCAGCGTCAATGTCCACGTCCACGTTCTCTGCTGACTCCCAGTCCCACCTTACATTCCGTTCATACTAAAACAGAGAGTTGCTATTAGCACCCTAACTTTTACTTATTGCACCCTAATTTTTACTTATTGCACCCTAATTAAAAAGAAGAAAAGGGTGAATATCCATTTCTTGCCCTGAATATGAAAAAATTGCGAGTTGGTACGCTGTTCATTTTAATTCCCAAAACATGCATGATTTCGTAGATATTAAAAGTGATGAACAAACCAATTCGTAGGATGTAGAAATGACGAATGCATGTTTCGGAAATTAAAATGAATTGTACCAAAACCAGAATTTGTACATAAGCTGCACACGTTTAGGGAAAAATCTCTAAAAATAATAAGTGAATGGTTGAAAATAAGTAAAAGTTGCGGTTTCTCTCTCTCTCTCTCTGCCTCTATTTTTTGGTTTAGGAATTTATGAGTCTAATCATAATTGTAAACAAAGTACTGAAATTGTTTGAATAAGTTTTATAATGGTTTGTAACGTTGAGATTATAATTTGAGCCAAACCTTTGTAAATTTTGAAGGGTGTATTTTAATATTTAATTGGGGTGTAAGAAGTAAAAGTTGGGATGCCAATAGCAGCTCTCTACTATACAAAAATAATTAGACCCAAAGTTTGAGATACGTTGGTTAGGAGAGAATGAGAAGCTTCACTGGCATGCAGTTTCCCCTCATTTTATTAGTCACTTCACTCACATTTTTCTCAAATATTTCCAATACATCTTGTATCTTTACTCCCAAACAATCCATTAAAGATGGTGAGACGCTTGTATCGAAAGGAAATCTCTTTGAATTAGGATTCTTCAGTCCTGGAAAATCAAAGAACCGATATTTGGGAATATGGTACAAGAACATCGAAAGTGAAACTGTAGTTTGGGTTGCAAACAGAGACAACCCAATTACAGATTCATCCGGAGTTCTTAAGATGGACGAAGAAGGCAAGCTCGTTCTTTTAAACCAAGAGTCCAGAGTTACCTGGTCGACGAATAAGTCCAAGGCAGCAAACCCAATTGCACAGCTCTTAGACTCAGGAAATCTTGTTATTCAAGAAGAAAACAATAATGATCCTGAGAAGTATATATGGCAGAGTTTTGATTACCCGACCGATACATTATTACCCGGAATGAAGCTAGGGTTGGACTTAAAGACTGGTGTGAATCGATTTCTTACATCATGGAAGAATGCCGATGATCCTTCTACAGGTGACTATTCTTTCAATCTAGATCCTCATGGATATCCTGAATTTTTTTTGTATAAAGGACTGATCCGGGTGCACCGATGTGGGCCATGGGATGGGGTCATATTTAGTGGTGTCCCTACAATGCCACCCTTTAATGGCTTCAATTACAGTTTCATCGTCAACCAGGAGGAGATATATTACACATTTTCACTAGATATTGAATCTGTTGTTTTGAAGTTGTTTATGAATGGAATTGGCCAGCTTCAATATCGATTGATGGGCACGGCTGGTTATTGGAAAAGTGTGTGGTATACCCCAAAAGACCAATGTGACAATTACAGGAAGTGCGGTGCTTACAGCATATGCCACCCGATGAATAACAATTTTGTTTGCGATTGTGTGAAAGGGTTTGAGCCCAGGTACCAAAAGAATTGGAATTCGGGAGAGCGGTCAGGTGGATGTGTGCCAAAAATGAAATTCAAATGCAACAAGGACGATGAGTTCTTGGTTTTGAAGGGGATCAAAATGCCTGATACTTCAAGCTCGGTTTTTAACAACAGCATAAGTCTTAAGGAATGTGAAGCAGAATGCAGAAATAATTGCTCTTGTACAGCTTATGCGAATTCGGACATTCGTGGAGGAGGAATTGGTTGTATAGTATGGTTTGGTGATCTAATTGATCTCCGAAATGTTGAAGGTGGCCAAGATCTCTACGTACGGGTGGCCGCTTCGAAATTCGGTAAATCTCATTATTATTATTATTATTATTATTAATAGGAAAGTCCAACTTGAACTCACGACCTCAAAGTTGCACTACAATATGTCAACCAATTGAACTATGGGTCTAAGCCCAATTAGCTTCATTGATAATTATCAATTAGAGTCGTGCGGGATGACATAGGATTTACTGCAATTCTTACAATTCTGACGTGGAGATGCATACATAACCATAGATGATTTTTACTCATATCATGAGGAAACACATCTATAGCTATTTGCAAATCCCATGTCGGACTTATGAGAATCGCAGTAAATAGCCTGTGTCATTCCAGCATTTTCCCATCAATTATCTACTAGGGTCATTAATTATGGCCCTACACCCCCAATGCTCCTTTGTAGATGAAATAACTTTGAAGCTATCTTTAAAATTTTGAAGGAATCCTGTTCATTGGATTACACGTGGCACTTACAATGAGGTATTCCAAATTCTGACAGAAATGAAGGGGTGTGAAATAAATTCAGATAACCTACACAAAGAGGATTCCTTCAAAATTTTGGAGTGACCTGCTCGCATCAAAGTCAGACTCCTTTGTAGAAGCTTGACGATGACTTTCCTTAACAAAAAGACTCGTCTGCTTGGACCCTTCAGCTTTGCTGATATTTAATATATCTCTTTATATTTTCAAAGGATTAATGAGATGTCTCCTGCCTTTGTCCTCTTATTGACCGATGAAAAATAATTTAAACAACGGAGATTTATCTTTCAAAAGTCAAGTCATTTTGAACGTATTTACTAAGATGACGATGATTGTATATTTTTCTAGTCTTGCATGCCTTTAGACCTCGGTCTTATCTTGTAGACTAATAAAAATGACCCAAAAACCCACGAATCTTCTTCTCAAAACCGGTCATCTTCATCTTCATCCTCTTGACTAAGATGATGATGACGATGAAGATAGTCATGATGTGACGATGATAATGATGATGATGAGTCGATCACAATTATGACTATGATGATGAATCATGATCATCTTATCCAAATGGTTGAAGATAATTTACTTTGAGAGAATAATTAACCCCCCCCCCCCCCCCCCCCCCCTTTCAAAAAAAATTACCACTAAAAAGGAGCATGGGACTATTATTCCTTTTAAAATATTTATGAAACGAAGATCCTTCAAAAACAGTTTTGAATGACTGACTTTTTCAAAATTTTCAACCTTGGTTTTGTAAAAGTAATTCAGTATATCGTTTTCTATATTTATTTGTTTTTATTAGAACTGGACTTAGTCATATTTACAATTCTGCTTTTTTAAGCCTTATTGCTGACTTAAATAAAACACATATGCCTTTTAACAAATTATGAAAAGTGGTAACTAAGTTGAAAATAAGGGTATAGAGGTACATTCAGTTACATGGGTATCTTTTTAGAAAGATTCGTGATAATTTGACTACCCGACATGGCATACTCAATTGACTCTCCTAACGTGACAAATTCAGGAATCGTAAATCCATATGTTTCAAGATACACAATGCCCTCGGGATACACATTTTTATGGGAAATTACAGTTTTGTATCCCGAGGCATTTAGATCTATGGTTCTCAAACTAGTTATGTCAGGAGAGTTGATTGAGTGTGCCACTTGGGGTAGTTAGATTATCACGATTCTTTTAGAGAAAAAAGCAATTCATTTATATGGATTTTAAAAAATTGAGACAAACATGAAAGTAACTCAAGGTGGTTTACTCCCTCTATTCCTGTGTTTGAAATTATGTTTTGTTGCACGTTGGGAAACTTAGACACCGTTCCAATTTTACAGGAATGGGACACCATTTAGGATCCTAAATCATCAAGAAAAAGACAAAAACATAAGTAATATTTAGATAAGTTCTAGATCCCGCTCTATAACTATTGTCAGAATCTAGAGCGCTTCTTAACAAATAATTTATCTTTTGGATATGATCTTGATTTAGCCTTTAGTTTCTTATAAGAATCTGATTCTTATCAAAATAACATGTCTATAGGACCAAAGCACCATTATTAAAATTCAGCCATTGTTAATGTCACTCAAATTTTTTTTGTTTATCCTGTTGGAGGACTTAACGAGCACTTTTACTCGGATTTAGCCCCAACTTAACAATAAAAAAAATTCACTAATACAAGTTTTCCCTTTGTCCTTATTTAACTGAGTTAGTCCTCGTCATTTACTTGCAGCCAATCCTCCACCATCGGAGATCAACTATTCACCTCCACCCACTGTCACCCCCCATATTACTGGTAAGTCTATTTATTTTAATTATCTTCACTAATATAATGAGGGAAGGCCGAGTAAAGTGGTTTGACTCCAAAATTTGGATTTTCTAAAATGCCACTATAATATAATTAATCTTATTAATTATTAAGGTTTATTTTGTCAAAGTCAATGATATTGCAAATCGACCACTTTGGCAATCACATGGGAGAGGAGGCCAAAATTTGGTTTTCCTGTGTATACAAATGACCTTACCAACAATTATGGTCTATTGGTTAGTTAATTTTTTTTTATATTTTAAATAGAAAATTAGGAGGGGTTTCTTTCTAAATAGTCTCTTATTTTCGAGCGGTATCTCAATAGTCCATTTAGTGAATTTTTCATATTTAAATGGTCCCTCAACCTCATGTCCCATGATCAAAATATTTTTTTGGAGTAACCAAACTACCCATTTTTTTCATCTTCTTCACATATTTAGGTTTTCCAACTACGATTATAATCATTTCTGATGATTTTTTTATGGTGAATGACAAATGAAGAATGATATGCTCCTAATTTTAAACATTTAAATGTATTTTTCTTATCTATTTCGACGATCTATAACAAAAAATGACATATACTTGATTCTAAATTTTTTGAAGTTGGGATTCTAATATATATATATTTTTATAATATTTTATTCTAGCATCCCTTTCACCACAATAACATAAGTATTTTGGGTATTTCGAGAAGATGTTTTGAATGACAAGGTTGAAAAAATGAAAAATCTGAATCACAATCGTAGTGTTGAGTTCAACATTTTTATTGTTTAGATCAATAGTTGTAGTGCTGAGTTCAATACTTTTTTGGGGTAATTTAGGCAACCCCACTTAAGTTTTGATCAATATTAGAGATATGCCCCTACGTTTTCAAATTGATGACATACTCCCCTTGATTTAGGTTCTGCTTGGAATACTAACAGAAAATGACCTAAATGCCATTGTCTTCAACCTTCTGCTAATTTTCTCCCCAAAATCAATCATTTCAGTCTATACTTTTTCCCCAAAACCAGTCATCTTCAATAGATGAATTTTTTTTTTTTTTACATCTTTTTTAAGTTTGAGATTTTGTCTTCCTGAACCTTTAAATTGCAAGAATAAGACATGATTTTTGAAGATCGATGAAATTTTGGGTAGAAAAATCAAGAGTTTCTATAACCATTGAAGATGAGGTTGAAGTGGTAAGAAATTGAGATTCTAGGGTTTATCAACTTGAAGATCGAAGATATTTAAATAGGATTATTGGAGAAATAGAAGATCAAAAGAATTTTTGAATGAAAAATTTGATGAAGATGAGGTTGTGGATGAGCTCAAAAAGTTGAAAATGGTTAATTTTTCTCTGAGAAAAATGAAGAGGTTTTTGGATTGAGGTTGAAAACAATGGCATTTAGGTCATTTTTTGTTATTCTCCAAAATAAAACCTAGTTCAAAGGGGGTATGTCATCAGTTTGACAACATGGGGAGGTATCTCTAATATTGAACAAAATGTTGGGGGACATGTCTAAATCACCATTTTTTTTGCAATGTCAACTTCAACACTTTTTATTATTGACTTCAACCCTTTTTATTGTCGAGTTCAACATTTTTATTGTTGAGAACTCCATAATAAAAATGTTGGACTCAGCACTAAAATTGTTTATCTTAAAAAAAATGAAAAAAGTGTTGAGCTTGACACTATAATATAATTTTATTTTTTTTCGACTTCAACACTAAATAGATCTTCTTGAAATACCTCAAAGGCATATATTATCTTCGAAATAGATCAAAAAATATATTAAATGTCAAAAATTAGAAGTATATCATTACCCATTCGTCATTCACCGTCAAAAAATCGACAAAAATTATTGCAACCGCCATTGAAGAACCCAAGCATGTGAAGATGAGAAAAGGATAATGTGGGTACTCCAAAAAATATTATAAGGCGATATGAGATATGAGGTTGAGGGACCATTTAGATATATTTACTCAAGGGACTATCAAGATACCACCCAAAGTCAGCAAATATTTAGCAAGAAACCCCTCCTACAATGTTACTTAAAGTAATTTTACCTTTTAGTTAAAATTACACAAATGTCTTATATTATGTTATTTTCAAAATCTCCTTAATTAATAATTTAAATTATAAAAAAGCCCTGAATATTTACACATGCCACCTTCTAGTAGATTATAAAGGTAAAATTACTTAATAAACCCTGTGGGAGGGGTTTCTATTTAGGTAGTCCCAAACTTTTGGGCAGTAGATTGATAATCCATTTAGTGAACTTTTTCTTTCTTGATGGTCCCTCAACCTCATCTCTTTTTATAATGTTTCAGGAATACCTAAATGACTGTTTTTCTCATCTTTTTAACACATATATGTTTTCCAATGTTGATTGCACTCATTTTCGACGATTGTTTTTATCGTGAATAACAAATGGAGAATGATATACTCCTCTATATATATATATATATATATATATATATATATATATATATATATATAGATATAGATATATAGTTTATTTTGATGATTTATATATAAAAATAATAATTGAAGAACGAAGTTGAGTTTCTAAAATTTTCAAAGATTTTCTCATTACTTTTGATTAGAGTGTTCATTTCGCAGTTAAGGTATATGCATTTTGGGTATTTTGTGAAGATATATCCAATATCAAAATTGAAAAATGAAAAAAAAATTAAAAATTTTGGATCCATTTACAGTGTTGAGTACACCACTTTTTATTGTCGAGTTCACTATTTTTTAGGGTAAATTATACTTTGACCCCCTTGTGCAGGTATGGTTTAATTCCATGTTAACCCCCTAATATTTTGACAATTGCACTTACTTCCCCTTTACACACTGTGTTAAAGTTCAAATGCTATTTACCCTCACATTTTATCTTTTTTTTATACATGAAAAAAAATTTAAATTTTGGAACTATAAAAATGGCCCTGTCTAAACATAATTCACAAGGAGACTCATTTTGTTACAATGATATTTTTGTTTATAAAAAAGAATAATATTTAAAAAAAGGGTGAAATGATCTTAATAAAAGGTAATAAAGCAGTATTTTTAATGTTTGGTTGATGGCAAGTAGAAGAAAGGGGGGTAAGTGAATCCATTAGATAAATATAGGGGAGGTAAGTGCAATTGTCAAAACGTTAGGGGGTCGACATATGATTATGCCAAATCAAAGGGGGTGAAAGTGTAGCTTACCCCACTTTTTATTGTGAAGTACAAGATTTTTATTGTTAAGTTCAAAAATAAAAATCTTGAACTCGACAATAAAAGGTACTGAACTCAATACTGTAAATGTGATCTAGATTTTTCATTTTTTTTCAACTTTGAAATTGGATGTATCTTCTCAAAGACTATTGATAATCTTACGCTCTTTTTTCTAACAATCCTTGTAAGTTTCCTGATGTGGTAGTTACAAAACCATAAATCTTTTTCTTGTGTATTCCGAAGCAAAGGATATACGATTATGTGATTGAGAGCATACAAAGAGTGTCAGATTATCACGACTACTTCTCAAAATACCCAAAATACATATATCATAGTTGCGAAATGAACATCGAATCAAAAGTTACTAAAAAATCTTCAAAATACTTAATGTTTAAAATTCAGAGTATATCATTCTACATTTGTCATTCACGATAAAAAAATTGTTGGAAATTATTGCAATCACTGTTGAGTAACCGAAGTATGTGAAGAAGATATGTAAAAAACCAAGATATCATTGTATATTCACTAAAAGACAAAATGGATGTCGGTATTACTGAAAAGTGAATTTGGTAAAGAATGTTAACATCCCCATGAGGTCTTGGATGTTAACATACCCCTATAAATATATGGATTAAATGTCGATACATAATATAAACTAATTACAATTTGAAACACATTCATCATCTCTTCCTAATTTGTTCTCAATTAGTCACCACTCACTCATATTATGTTTGATGGATTTATTTCTTTTTCAACACCTGCGAATTAACTCTTTAGCTATTTACCAAAGTAGAGAGATGCTTTTCATAATTAATTTTACCAGCCAAAATTGGTTATAATTCATTATGTTACTTATATTAAAAAGAAAAATACTAACATATCATATCCTCAACGTTTGATATGAGTCATAAGATGATGATGTTGAAAATGTTAAATTTAAATGTTAAGTTAGGTGTATTTTTGGAATCTAAATTTTGGTATTGAATCGCTTCTACTCCTCCTTCTTCCATTATAATAGTAAAGATTTATTAGTGGAAAAATTTAGTTCATGTAAATACAATTAATTTATTGAAACACTTCCTCATCACAAAGTGAAAAAAGCCTATATTTGACAGCCCAAGACCCTCAAATTTCATAAAATTTGATGAACCAAGTTGTCCATTTTATTTTGATGGACCGAAATCGTCAAATTAATGGAGAATGAGAGAAATTCAACTCTAAGCTAGCCGCCAAATCTGTTAAACATAAAAAATTTCAATGGGCTAAAATTTGTGGGCCTTAGCCTGTCAAATTTGCATGTCGAATTTTACAGTTTAGTGCCTTCTTATTCAAATTGCAGGTCGAAAGAAAAAAGTTCCAAGAGTCATTATCATACCAAGCATCATATTTGGTATAATTATATTGGCATCGTCAATATTTATCTTAAGCAGGTGGACAAAGAAAAGAAAAGGTAAATTCATCTAATAGCTATGAAAAACATTTATGATGTTATACTTCCTACAAAATAGGGTCAAATAATGAGACCCCCTTAAAATTTTAGAATTATGGCAAGCATTGTTGATAATTGTGAAATTCACACTTTTACACGGATATGAATGTTGAAATCCTCCGTGAGATGGACCCATATAGCTCTTCCAGTAGTTGATCATGAGATCAATGATAATACTTGAATTCTAAATACATGCAAATTGTGTGCGAACATGAGGTGCTTTCTTTTTTAAGGCTATGGAAATTTTTTCACAAACTCACATACATATTACATTAAATGGTTGGTGTGATGGCCAAGGCCACTCCCGAAGCGGAGGTCTGAAGTTCGAAACCCTCCTTCAGGCCACCCTTATCTATTTTTCCCAAAAATTACTTGTTGCGTGTGTAGAGGAGGGGATTGCACCTATCTTGAGGATTAGTTGGGTGTTTTAAGAGGCACGGATATCTTGCTTCCAAAAAATAAAAAAAGAGATTTACTACTATTCATCCATTCCACCCTATCTAGAGCATGTCATATGTTATTGAAAGCGTTTTCATATTCATTTACACTATCATTTTATTTTTAATTTATCATTTATTGAAGCCACCCCTATATTTTCTGAAATATGATCATTTTAGTTTTGTTTTTCCTAGTCTTTTCTACTATTCATATCCATATCCTCCTCTCTATTGTGCTCAATTTGTTGATATGATAATATTTGACAGCCCAACATTACGCTCCATAAAGCATAGTCCATCATCTTCTCATGTTATAAAACCTCTTTTTAATTTCCTCGGCTTACGTCAATCACATGCACTTTAGCACGTCCTCTTTAACTGTCCAAATATGATCTTACGGACAATGAAAGCCATCTCTTTGAGTATTTATAATGAATCAACTTTTTACTGGATACCCCATCTTGTGTGTTTGTGATAAATTTACATTCCATGTACTTGATCTTGATTCTGCTTATTCTAAAGTATTTGTCCTGAGCTCCAGCATTTCTCTCCATAATTCTAGCTTTCGGCTGAATCTTCTAGTTTCATCAACAATCATTACATCATATGCAAACAACATATGCCAAGGTACATGCTCTTTAGCATGAGCATTTACTTCATCTATAATTAGAGCAAATAACTAAGGAGTCAAGGTCGATGATACAATCCAATTGTACATAAGTGGATACGCAATCATCACCTCTCCATTTACTCTCATACCAGTCAATTTAAGTTCTCTCTTATATAAACACAGAACTAATGAAACTTTTTTTAGTGCAATCATACCAATAAAGTGCAAGGTGAATTTTTAAGTGATACAGTGAAATGATACTCAGTCATCTGCAACTAGTTGGTCTCCATTTGGTTTTTTGCTTTAACCTTTGTTCAATCACTCTTTTCTATAGTTTCATCTTATGAATCATAAGTTCAACATAAATTGATAATTAGTGCAATTTTGTATTTCCCCTTTATTGTTATATATAGGTATTTTGATCCTTTTTCTCTTGTCATTTGACATCTTTTTAGTATATCGATCTAATCAACGAAAAATAGTGTTGTTTGTATGAAATGATAAATATTTTGATGTGGGGACACAAGCACTAGATATGCAAAATGTTGGTCAAGATGGCAGGTCTTACTCCTTCCCCAAGTATAGGGGGACATTCATATAGTTTTCCATGGATAGTACCGTGGAATGTCGATTATTTATTGAATTTCCAAACAACAGGGACAAAAAGAAAAATAGAGGATCTGTTTGATCTTAGTGGAACTACCGAAAATTGCAAAGACACCACTGAGGCAGAAATACAGATAGAGGGTTCGAAGCAAGGAAAAGCCCCACATCTACCAGTATTCGACTTTGAAGTAATTGCAAATGCTACATATAATTTTTCAAATGCAAATAAGCTTGGAATGGGGGGATTTGGCCCTGTTTACAAGGTGAGGTAGTCTTTTATTTAATAAAATTTGAGGAAGTTGGCAATTCAAAATAACTGATATGAATTTTCCGCCATCTCAGGGCACGCTACCAGGAGGTCAAGTAATAGCAGTGAAAAGACTTTCCAAAAGCTCTGGACAAGGCTTGAAGGAGTTCAAGAATGAGGTTATATTGATATCCAAACTTCAACACAGAAATCTAGTCAGGCTTTTAGGGTGTTGCATTGAAGGGGAAGAGAAGATGTTACTCTATGAATACATGCCTAACAAAAGCTTGGATTCCTTTCTTTTTGGTATGGTTACTATTTATGAATAATTTCCAAAATCATTTCAACTTCTGCTAATATAGCCTAATGGACAAAAAAAAAAAAAAAAAAATTGATCAGATCCAACTAAACAAGGGCAACTAAACTGGCCTAGACGCTTCCACATTGTTGAAGGGATCGCTCGAGGTCTTCTCTATCTACACCGAGATTCAAGACTAAAAATTATTCATCGAGATTTGAAAGCCGGAAACATTCTATTGGATGATGAGATGAATCCCAAAATTTCAGACTTTGGCATGGCAAGGATTTTTGGAGGAAATCAAACTCTAGCAAATACTAACAGGGTTGTTGGAACATAGTAAGTACTAGTTTCTTGATAGCCTAAATTTCTCCTTTGTTGGTATTGTTATCCTTCTAATTAATTAATATAGAAATAAATCAAAAAGTGTGAAACTAATCGGTTTGAACAATTTTCATTTCCTTAATCTATCCACTGAGTCCTTAATGGTAAAATGCAGTGGCTATATGTCCCCAGAATATGCCATGGAAGGGAGATTCTCTGAGAAATCAGATGTCTTCAGCTTTGGAGTATTGCTTTTGGAGATCGTGAGCGGGAAGAGAATTAACCAGTTTTATCTTCATGAACAATCATTAAGCCTTGTGGGATTTGTAAGTACATAGTATTTCATAACTTGTAAGATCCTTTTATTTATTTATGAACTCATTTTAATTATCTTAGACGATGGGATCAATATTATTTCAGGCATGGCGACTATGGAACGAAGGTAAGGAAATAGAATTGATGGACCCAACATTAAGAGACTCGTACTCTGCCTCAGAAGTATTGAGATGCATTCGTATAGGTCTCTTATGTGTACAAGAACATGCAATGGAGCGACCAACAGTATCTACTGTAGTTCTAATGCTTGGCATGGATACCACGCATCTTCCTACTCCAAGACAGCCTGGGTTTACAATAGAATCTGATTTATCTTTAGCTGGCCCAGAAATGTGCTCAGTAAACAATGTCAGTATTACAGAAGAGAGTGGCAGGTAGCTAATAGCAAGTAATAATTGCAACATTCTTTTTTTTTTTTTTCCAGGAATGTATATATATTATTCAAGACTTTAAATTTTGAATTAGTATAAATAAATTATTTACTTGAATAGATGAAGTATTAAACAATGTCACTGTTACAGAAGAAAGTGACAGGTAGCTGGTGACAAGTAAATCCAACATTCTTTCTTGTTTTTTTTTTTCTAGGGATATAAATACGTGAATGCTAACATCTAAGACCACATGAGGATAGTAGTATTCTCCAACAATTTTTGTTTTCAATAATGCCCCTTCCCATTTTGTCTTTTAGTAAAAAAAATAAGGGTATATTAGTCTTTTATATAATAAATAAATACATTTAGTTTGATACCAAGTATGAGCATTAATTCCTCAAGGGTCACCCGCGAGGGCACATCCTCACTTACCTGGTGCGTGTGATGTGTGGGTGTTGCACGTGCCCTGGGACTAGGCTTTGGACAAGGCCATTGTCTATGGACTGGGTAAACCTAGATACTGGTTCGGTCCATTGTCTATAAGGAACCCGGTTATTAAAAAAAATAATAATAAATACATTTATTATGCCCTAAATAAATACATTTATTTGGCATTGTTTTCCAAAACATTTACTAAAAAAATATATATTTAAACCAACTAGTGTCAACTGGAACGTTTTCTGGTATGCCCCAAAAGACCAATGTGACAATTATAGAGAGTGTGGTCCTTATGGCATTTGCGACACGAATAACTCGCCTGTTTGCAATTGTGTTCAAGGGTTTGAGCCCAAGTACCCACAGAATTGGAATTTGAGAGATGGGTCCAGTGGATGTGTTCCAAAAAATGAAATTTGATTGCGATAAGGATGATGGGTTCATGCTTTTGAAGGGTATGATATTGCCTTATACTTCGAGCTCGTTTGTTAACAAGAGTATGAGTCTAATAGAATGTGAAGATGAATGCTGGAAGAATTGTTCTTCGTACAGCTTATGAGAATTCCGAAATAAACGTACAAGGGAGGGAGAGGATGTCTAGTTTGGTTTGGTGATCTAATCGATCTTCGAGAGTACTCTGGTGGTGGCCAAGATCTGTATGTAAGGATGGTGGCTTCCGAATTAGGTATGTTAAATTGTTTGTGAAATCTTTAATTGCTTCGGATTTTACTAATTAGTTATCAAATTATAAATCTTATGCATAAGATCAGTTCCTGTATAAAACATCCAAAAATCCCATAAAAATTCTTTCTTGACTAGACAAAAATTCTATGACGGCATCCAATCATGTATTTCATTCTTGTGGATCAAAATACATGATTGGATGCCATAGAATCTTAAATGCAAAATTTTAAGAATTGCAAAAGTTTATAAAAACATTAAAAGAAAATATAAACTTTCACCGTTGGATTTGAATTTTAAATTTGGAGTTCACTGATGGTCAATTTACAAAACTTTTGATAAAGTCATTTCTTTTTTCCACCTAATCCAGGCCATGAAAACTAAAAAGGGCTAGGTTATTATTATTCGACTTATGTGGCAATCAATGTAGACCCAACAAGTCATTGTAAGATTAGAAGCATGACTAAGTTAGCCACGTTAGCCTAATTCAATACCAATTAGGCAGGGATCAGTGTATATCTTATCATGATTAACCCATAAATCATTCTTCGGTTGCTTGTGAATGTAAGGTAAATTCCATATAAAAAGCAAGTCACTTTTTTTATATAAAAAATAACGAAAGAAGATTGAGAATGAGCAACCCACAGATAGATATAGTTGGCTTTTATAAAATATAATAAACAATATTAAAATAGATATTATAAAGATATCATTTAAAAGATCTCCAAAATCAGTAAAGTATATTAAATAATAGTATTTCAAACAATAGGACGTCTCAAGAAAAGAAAAGTTGTTGTGGGACACAAAATTATTTTTCTTATGAATTTTTCTAAGATGAAACGAAGTTTGAAGCTATTGGACTGTTGTAATGGGAGGAAAACCACAGCTTTCCTAGAATTTGGTAAGATTATCACTTTTGATAGTTTTTAATTAAAAATTTTAAAAATGTTTTTTCTTTTCTTTGTGGAAAATCTAGTACCCCAAATGTTAAAGTGTCCACTCCACAAGTGGTGCAAAGGCGGAAAATTCGGCAATTTCCCTGGACCCATCTAAGATTCCTTAGACGACCATCCATTATAAGTCTTCCAGAAGAATGTGGCTGAACCTTTCAATTTTTTATTTAGTGTGGCTGGTCTAGTGGATTTTTTAAGACAATCCATGCATGTGGGCTCAATAAACTTTTTATTTTTTCTTATTTTTTTGGTGACGTTGGGAGTATCCCCCCACATTGATGAGACTAAGTCTTTGGAAGTTGGTGGTAAGACCACCTAGACAATGGTTGATACAGGAGCTATGCACAACTTCATTACCCCTGTAGAGGCAAAGCGCCTCAATATCTGACTCGATAAAGATTCAAACCATATGAAAGTTGTAAATTTTCGGATCACTCCTATCCAAGGGTCGGCCAAGTCAGTGTCCATCAAGATAGGCACATGAAGGGGTAAGTTTGATTTGCTTGCAGTTCCTCTCGAGAAGGCTTAGTCTCATCAATGTGGGGGGGGGATACTCCCAACGTCACCAAAAAATAAAAAAAAAATAAAAAGTTTATTGGGCCCACATGCATGGATTGTCTTAAAAAATCTACTAGACCAACCATAGTAAATAAAAAATTGAAAGGTTTAGCCACATACTTTTGGAAGACTTGTAATGGACGGTGGTCTAAGGAATCTTAGATGGGTCCAGGGAAATTGCCGAATTTTCCACCTTTTCACCACTTGTGGATTGGACACTTTAACATTTGGGGTACTAGATTTTCCAAAAAGAAAAGAAAAACATTTTTAGAAATTTTACTTAAAAACTATCAAAAGTGATAATCTTACCAAATTCTAGGAAAGCTAGGAAAGCTGTCATTTTCCTCCCATCACAACAGTCCAATAGCTTCAGACTTCGTTTCATCTTAGAAAATAATCTAAGTCATAAAAGTCTGATGACACTTTATAGTAAATAAAGTTCTTAAGGAAAATAATTTTGTGTAGGAGTGCACATGATTCGGATTTTGATAAAATTGGAACCGAACCAAACATGATCGGTTCTACAAACTTGGAACCGAACCAATCCAATTACCCTATAGAACCGAACCAATCCAAACCAACCTTGGTTCGGATCGGTTCTCGGTTCTCATACTTTCAAAATAGAAAAACTAGTATTTTTTCTTTCAAAAGAGGAACCCTTTGGATCAGATCATAAATAATGCCTATTTTTAAAATGAAAATGATTTTATAATTAAATTTTAACTGAAATTTGTATAAATTAAAAATTAGAGGAAGCTCAATGAGACTTTAAAAAAAAATTACAATTTTAAAATTGGTATTTTAGATGGATTAGTAAGGAAACTAATCCATAAATAGTAGATTAACGAATCCAAGTCCATATTCATATAGTATATTTCATCTAACAAACATGGCATAAAGGTTATCATAAAAAAAAATCAGGAATCAAACTCTTTGAAAAAGTTTTTTCATAAATGGGTTGATCCATTTAAGAGTTGTGAGAGAGATTTATGTACATTTTTTATAAGTTTTTGTTAGAAAAAAATAGAGGAGATGAAGTTGAAGACTTTGATGAGTTACCTCTTCATAACATACTAACACAGTTGAGAAAAGAAATAATTAATAGAAACACGAAACTAAGAAAGGGTATATATATATATATATATACATACTTCGTATTAGTTCGATTCTCGGATTGGTACGGTTCTATTATATCCTTAATCCAGAACCGAACCAAATCAATCGGATTTTTTTATATACAATTCGCACCCGAACCAAAGCATGCTCAATCCGAACCAATTCAATCCAAAAGACTTCGAATTGGCTCGGTTCTCGGATTTACCCAATCCAATGTGCACCCCTAATTTTGTGTGTCCCACAACAACCTTTTCTTTTCTTGAGATGTAAATCCCTAAAATTTATAGATCTACATCACTATGGCATTCGCTCATAAATTGTCACGTTTTCGTAAAATGCTTGTCGGGCAAGGTGATTGCTTTATACATAAGCTTTTGAGTTGCAATTTTCCCAAGCCTAAAATCAAGAAGTGCATCACACCAAGTTGACATTTGGTGCAATATTATATCAAAGCATTGTGCCCACTGGATCCTATCAAAACTTTATAGTTAAACATACTTAGGCGAGAGTAATATTAGGATGGGTGATCTCCATGGGAAGTCCTCGTGTTGCACCCCATCCTTTAAAGCAGGTGTGAGTTAACTTTTTTTTTATATCGATAAGATGAGGTTATGAAGGGCCCCACCTTAATATATTAAAAAAAGACAAAAGTTAAAAAAAAAAAAAAAAAAAAACATTCAAATCCTCCAAGAAGATATTATACAGATCCACAGGAACATTCGAAGAATCTATAAAACTTAAATAATCATAAAATGTTTCACTCCTTGCTAACCAATTGACTGTTTTGTTAGATTCTCGCCACAAAAACTCCAACACTACCAAATTAAACCTCGCATAGTAGATTTGATCTCTCTGAAGCTTTATGTATCATTGCTTTGAAGCTTGTTTATGTTCGTAAACGGATTTCTTATGTCTGCAAGCTAGATTTTTATTTCTCTTTTCTGTAAATCTTTCAGGTTGTTCCATATAGATTTCTTCATCTAAACTCCCATTTAAGAAAATTATTTTCACATCCATCTAGTGTAACTCTAAATCATAATGAGCCACCAATGCCATAATGATTTTAAATGAGTCATTCTTTGAAACTGAAGAGAAAGTCTAAGTGTAATCAATGCCTTCCTTTTGAGTAAAACCTTTGGCTACAAGTCTGACTTTAAATCGTTCGACATTGCGTTTTGCATCGTGTTTGATTTTAAAGATCCACTTACAACTGACTCTCTTACGTTTCGGAGACAATTCACCAAGTTTCATCCAATCAATCTAGATTCCGTGCTATCCTTTGTTCGTTCATGTTTGTCTCAACGACTTGTGTCCTAGTAGTAGGGACTTGAATTTTAGTAGGGATGATGGCTTATGTCCCATATGCCAACACAAACGGTGTCAGCTGGGTAGCTCTTTTGGGTGTTGTTCAGTATGCGCACAACACGTTATGCAGATCTTCCAACCATTTTCCTTTATGTTCAACTAGTATTTTCTTCAAGTTGTCTAGGATAATCTTGTTGAAGGTTTCTGCCTGTCTGTTTCCTTGTGGATATCTCGGAGATGAATGGAGTGAACGAATCCCATACTCCATGTAATACAACTGTACTAGGCCTCCCTTAAACTGTGTTCTATTGTTTGAAATTAGTACGTAAGGGATTCCGAAGTGAGTTATGATATGTTCCCATGTAAACTTGATAACCTCTTCCTCCCTGATCCGAGTAAGGGGATTAGCTTCTACCTACTTGGTGAAATAGTCTGTTGCCGCCAAGATAAACAATTTACCCCTTTTTCCCTGAGGTAGGAATCCGATAATATCCATTCTCCAAGTGGAGAAAGGCTTGGGACCTTTATTGGGTGAAGCTCGTTAGTAGGTTGCAGATTCAAACGGGCTTACTTCTAGCACTTGTCACATATCCTGACATACTTCTTGCAATCCTCCTACAACCTCGCCCAAAAGTAGCATTGAGTTACTACTTTGTTTGCAAATGACCGCCCTCCTAAATGATTTCTGCATATTCCTTCGTGTATTTCTACCATCACAAGCTTGGATTCTTCAAGAGGGTCACCCACATGATATCTTTTTTAGTTCCCCCTTAACGAGTGTATACCTTCCGATCTTATAAAGGAGATTTATACCCTTTTTCTTGTCCAAAGGAAAAATCTTTGTTAAGAGGTATTCTACGTATTTCTACATCCATCCTAATGACCTACTGAATTGCAAACACTCTTTATCCTGGCAGTCAATACATGCCCTTTGCTGGTATTCCACTAGAATCGTTCGTATTTTTGAATTTTCGAGCATCGAGGCGATAAATGCTAATAAATCTACATGCCTATTTTTATCCCTTGGAATCCTATTTATTTTTACCTCGATGAACCAACTACACTCTTTTCTTACCGTTTCCAAGTGCTTCGCCATCTGCTCATCCTTTGCGTCATAGTTTCCGTTGCATTGATTTGTGACTAGCTGCGAGTCTGTAAACACCACTAGTCTGCTGATCTTGAGGTCTTACATCATTTTGAGCCCGTTTATGATAGCTTCATATTCTACTTCATTGTTTGATGCCCCATACTCGAGTTTTAATACTTTCTCGATTCTGTTATTGCTCGGGGTTACCAGTACAATCCCAACACCTGAACCGAAGTAATTTGATGATCCGTCAATGAACATCATCCACCTTGCTTCTTTACTCCATGCCTCTACCTCCTCTACCATTTTATATTCTTCTTCCTCCTCTTCCCAACCCGGATATTTGATCGAGAAGTTTATTAGGAAATCTACCAGCACCTGTCCCTTCAAAGTTGTTCGTCCCTCGAACTGCAAATCGTATTCCCCAAGAGTTATTGTCCATCTTGCCATCTGCTTGGATTTATCCGACTTATACATTATATCCTTCAAGGGATGCTCAGTTATCACTTGGATTCGGTGTGACAAAAAATAAGGTTAGAGCTTGTGGGCTGAGTAAACTAATGACAAGCCGACCTTCTCGGTATTCGTATACCTAACGTCTGATGGGCAAGCGTCTAACTGACATAATAGATAGGGTATTCTCGTCCGGGGTCTACCTTGAAAAGCACCTAGCTTATGGACAATGTAGTGGATGTCAAGTAGATTACCAACTCCTCCCCTTCTTTTGGAGTGCTGAGGATGGGTGTCTATCCCAAGTGTTTCTTCAAGTTGCAGAAGGCTACCTCGCACACTTCATTCCATACAAATCCCTTTCCCCTTTTCAATAAGTTGAACAACGGATGGCATCTGTTTGAAACTAGAGAAATGAACCGGTTCAAGACGGTTATCCTTCCTGCTAAAGTTTGCCCTTATTTCAGACTTTTTGGATTCAACATCTCAACCAAAGATTGGACTTGGTCAAAGTTTGCTTCAATGCCTCTCTTGGTAACAATATGCCCGAGGAACTTCCCAGAAGATACCCCGAATACATACTTCTTTGGGTTTAGCTTCATCTGATACCCTCTTCGGCGCTCGAACGTCTCCTCGACGTCCTTAGGTGGTCATCTGCTCTTTTGCTCTTAACTAATAGGTCATCGATGTATACTTCAACCGTCCTTTCGATCATATCCTTGAACATTTTTGTTACTAGCCTCTGATAGGTCACTTCTACATTCTTTAGACCAAATGGAATAATTTTGAAGTAGAACAACCTTATTCGGTCATGAATGCCGTTCTTTCTTGGTCCTATGTTGCCTAAGCGATTTGGTTATACCCTGAACATCCATCCATGAATGATATTCTCTCATGTCCTGAGGTGGCATCTACCAGTCTATTGATCCTCGACAAGGGGAAGTTGTCTTTTGGGCAGGCTTTATTAAGGTGAGTGAAATCAATGCAAACTCTGACCCTTTCGTCCTTTTTTGGCACGGCGACTATATTTGCTACCTACTCAAGGTACTCAACTTCTCTGATGAACCCTACTTTTAAGAGTTTGCTAATTTCCTCATTCACCTTCTGCCTTAGGAGTAGTGACAATCTCTTTGGCTTCTGCTGAACTGGCTAGAACGTTTAAATGGTGACACGTGACAAAGGGATCTATTCCAAACTTTCCTCAAAAGACCACACAAACATGTCCTGTTAGCTCTCAACACTATATCGGATCCCGTTTGGGTTGCAGTAACATTGCTTCGATGTAACAAATCATTCTGATGAGTAGGTTTTATACCTACGAATTAACCACTTTTAAATATAATATTTTGTTAATTTTAGAGTCTTTTAGTTGTTTTTATTTAAGTTTAGTTAGTTTTATACTTTTTATGTGATTCTATGTTTTTTATTTGATTTTTATGTTTATTTTATAGAGTAGGAACAATTTGGAACATTGGGATGGTTGCATACGTTTAGGAGAAATTCTGACTCCAAATTGGTTCACTCTCGGATGAAAGAAGCTAAGCATAAGTCTTCAAGCCGCAGCTTGATAGAAAACGAGGCCGCGACGGGAATTCAAGAATGGCATAACAGAAATATAAAAATACAAGCCGCGACATGATATATTGGGAGGCCATGACCTGCTTACGTTTCCAGCTTTACACGTTAATTTGTGGTGACCGAATTAGAGACGGATTTTGGGACTCTTAAACCCTAATGACTCCATATCTATAAATAGGAAAGTTTAACCCTTATTTGGGGACAGAAGTTTTGGGGTTTTTCTTGGAGGCAGAAGATTGAGAAGGAGGACGGGAATTGGAGATCGGCTCTTGAGTTTTATCTTCTTTAACTTTAACTCTTCTCTTAATTTTGTAATCTAAGAATGGCTAAATACTTTTGTGATTTTGTTTTCTTTTCAATGAAGAACTAATTTCTATTCTAGGGTTATAATGGAACCCATTCATGATATTTGATTAGTTTTCTTTCTTTCTTCTATGATCCCACATGTGATTGTTTATTCTATCCAATGTTTAATGCGATTTGATTAACTGATCATTGATTGAATTGATTTGGTGAACCTAATAATATCGACAGAGTTATTTTGTGTTCATGACCTAGATAGATTAACATATGCTAATTTGAGATAGGAATATACTCAGGTTGCATGTGCATTCCTTATGAGAACTTATTCTTAATGAATTCTTCTTGATTTGATTCTCATAGGCATATAGGGAATTAGTCTAGAAGGGTATTTTTACATGACCATCGGAAGAGGCTTGTAGAGAATTTAGTGTTCTTGGATGACAACCATAGTGGATTAATTTATCATAGAGGGAAGGAGAATTAAATCAAGTGGATTGTTTGGGGGAAATTATAAACCTAGATTTTATCACTCATTGATTTTAAATCTGCAAGTTTATTTTCTCTGTTAGTTTTCTTGTTTAGTCTTAAATCCTATTTTTTACTTTTGTTTGGATAAAATTAGATTGAGATAAATTGGTAATTAATAATAGATTGGTATTTAGTCTCCGTGGGAACGATACTTTCTTATCACTTTATTACTTGTTTCGATACGTATACTTGCGTGCGTAAATTTAGACAACAAGTTTTTGGCGCCGCTGCCGGGGACTAATTTATTAATCTTTTTGTTAATATTAATTCAATCATATTTGATTTTAGACCAAACTTTTTTTTATTTTGTAGGTGTTTGGCTAGTGTATGCGTAGTACAGGGAATTCAGAGCTTGTTCCTTTGGATTTTGAGATCGAGAAAACTTGTCGAAGAAATAGAAAGAATAAGCGAGAAGCTTCTCAACACCATACAATGGCCGACCAAACTAATGGTAATGAAGGTCCTAAGTCTATGCGGGACTATGCTGTTCCATTAATGGATGGGATTCACACTAGTATTCGTCGTCCAACGATACAAGCCAACAATTTTGAACTCAAGCCGGCTACTATTCAGATGGTACAAGTATCTCAGTTTGGGGGTTCACAGGTTGAAGACCCCAATGCACATTTAGCTAATTTTCTAGAGATATGTGCTACGTTTAAGTATAACGGTGTTGATGATGATGCCATCCGGCTGCGACTATTTCCATTCTCATTGAGGGACATGGCGAAGAATTGGTTGAACTCATTGCCAAGGGAATCTATTACCACTTGGGATGACTTGGCGAAAAAGTTCCTTGCTAAATATTTTCCACCGTCAAAAACTGCAAAGTTGAGGAATGATATCACTACTTTCGTGCAGTTGGACAGTGAATCTCTTTATGAAGCTTGGGAGAGGTACAAAGATTTACTTCGGAGATGTCCTCATCATGCTTTACCGGAATGGTTGATCATCCAAATTTTCTACAATGGGTTGGTTGGATCTATTAGAACGATTGTTGATGCTGCAGCAGGTGGATCTCTTATGGCGAAGACATTTGAGGATGGGTATAATTTATTGGAGGAGATGGCCTCTAACAACTTCCAACACCATACAGAGAGGATGAATCCAAGAAGAACAGCAGGAGTGCATGAATTAGATATTCTTACGGCTTTGACTGCTCAAGTGGCATCCCTATCTAAGAAAATTGATTCATTTGGAGTTCATGTATTCAAACTCCTACCGTTACATGCGAGATTTGTGGAGACAATCATTCGGGAAATATGTGCCCTAATAATCCAGAATCTCTCAATTTTGTTGGTAGTAGGCAGAATAATCCATACTCTAACTATTACAATCCGGGCTGGAAAAATCATCCGAATTTCTCATGGAGTAATAATAATCAAGTTGAGGCCTCTTCATCTGCAAAGCCCATGTTTCAACCAAGTTATCACCCTCAAGCTCTCCCTAGAGAAAAGAAGCCTTCTTTGGAAGATCTAGTACATCAGATGGGAACCAACACTAATCAGTTCATGACAAACACTAATCAATTTATGACAGAGACTAGAACTCAACTCCAAAGCCAAGCAGCTTCTATTCGGAATATAGAAATTCAGTTGGGTCAGCTTGCTTCAACAATTAATAGCCGTCCTCAAGGAACCTTGCCTAGCAATACAGAGACTAATCCAAAAAGAGATGGTAAGGAGCACTGCAATGCTATCACATTGAGGAGTGGAAAAGAGTTGAATGATGTTGTCAAGGAACCAGATGTTTTAGTGGCAGAAGAAACAGTTCTAAAGAGAAGGGTGAGCAAGAGAAAGAAACTACAAACCAAGATCATAACAAGCCGGGCTTAGAAAATATTACTCATTACAACCCACCCCCACCATTTCCTCAACGTTTCAAGAAACAAAAACATGATGAGCAGTTTGCAAAGTTTCTAAATATCTTCAAGAAGTTGCATATTAATATCCCATTCGCTGAAGCTTTAGAGCAAATGCCAAGTTATGCCAAGTTTTTGAAAGATATCTTGACTAAAAAGAGGCGATTGAGTGAATTTGAAACAGTGGGTTTGACTGAAGAGTGCAGTGCTATCATTCAAAGGAAACTTCCAGCAAAGCTTAAGGATCCAGGGAGCTTCACTATACCATGCACAATAGGTAACCACTTCTCTGGTAGAGCTTTGTGTGATTTGGGAGCTAGTATTAATCTAATGCCACTGTCTATATTTCAAAAATTGGGATTGGGAGAAGCTTGGCCTACTACTGTGACACTCCAGTTAGCGGATAGATCACTAAAGTATCCAAGGGGAAAAATTGAAGATGTGCTTGTTAAGGTTGACAAATTTATATTCCCTGTGGATTTTATTGTTCTTGATATGGAGGAGGATAAGGATGTTCCAATCATTCTTGGCAGACCATTCTTAGCCACAGGCAGAACTCTTATTGATGTGCAAAAAGGGGAGCTTACTATGAGAGTTCAAGATCAAGAGGTGACGTTTAATGTTTTCAAAGCTACAAAGTTTCCCACTGAAGAGCCTGACGATTGCTATAGAATTGATGCAGTGGACACATGTGTTCGACATGACCATGAAAAATACTCCCATTTAACCAGCTTGAATTAGCAATCATTAATACTTACAATGAGAAAGATTTTAAGTATTTTGAGTTGGTAAAATACTTGGAGGCTGCACCAAAATTCTCTCGTTCTAAACCAGAATTTGAGTTGTTAGAACCACCATTATGTTCTCATTTGAAGCTGTCAACTCAAGAATCATCATCATTAGAGCTCAAGTATCTTCCTAGCCATATAAGGGAGTTGCGAGATTACAAGAAAGCATTGGGATGGTCCATAACGGATATTAAGGGGATTTGTCCTTCTACCAGCATGCAAAAATCCGTATGGAGGAATATCATAAGCCTTTTATTGAGTACCAACGTCGACTTAACCCAATCATGAAGGAGGTGGAGATCTATGATGTGTGGGGAATTGATCGTCAAAAATTCACCATCACTCTAGCAAATTTGACGTGATTCAGAGAAAGTCAGGCTGAAGACTTTAAAACAAGCGCTTCTTGGGAGGCAACCCAAGTGTTCTAAACTCTTTCTCCATTTATTTGATTTTCATTATTCTTCGTTAATTTTTGTTTATTTCAAAAAAAAAAAAAAAAAAAAAGTTATTTAGTTTGCTTTTATATTTAGAATTCTTCTTAATTTTATTATGTTGTGTTGAAACATGTTGGGAGTCTCTAAGCAAATCAACACATTAGCAACATGGCACAAGTCATTGGCAGCACATATTTTAATAGCAGAAGCCTTTCTTCAATCCAGCATTGCTACATCTAAAACAGACAGCAGTTCTGATCTCACAGTTCGAAGATGCCATGGCTTAACTCTTTTTAGGCCAAGGCATTAGTCCGTGGCAGAACTGATCAGAAATATTAAAATGGAGGCCATGGCTTAACTCTTCTCAGGCCAAGGCATTAGTCCGTGACAGAACTGATCAGCAACATAAAAAGGCGGGCCACGGCATGATATTCTAACAGGCCTCGGCCCGAACTCGTACCCACATAGAAAAGGGGTATATTTGCTCTACTATTTCTATTGTTACCCACATTCACAACCAACAGTCTCTTCGTGTCTCAACGAAAGACAAACTCTTCCTCTCTCTCTCTCTCTTCTCCAGCATTATTCTTATATCTCCCTCTCAATATCCAAGGGTGGCTAAAGAGAGATCAAATCCATGAGTACGACTTCACCAAATTTGAACGGATCTTCCAACTACTCTCTTTGCCAATTTGACCAAATCAAGTGAAGCACCATCAGGTTTTGTCTGTAAGTCTTACATTCAATTAACCTATGTTGCATATTGTGAATAAATATTTGATTATTTGGATTGAAAAATTCGAGTTTTGATTACACTTGTGGTTGTTTGAGAGTGTTTGATGGATTTAATTGGTGATTGATGGAGTGCTTGATGTTGGAATGGGTGTGTGGATTGTTCGATTGGTGGAGTACTATGTGCTGCAATATGTACGGTCCTTTGTGACAGTAGCTGGTATTACTAAATTTTGGGGAGATCATTAAATTTTTGTGCACACCAGGTGTTTGTGAAAAATTCAATGACAATGAGAGAGGTTGGGAAGGTTAAGTTGCTGAAAAGTTTGGGGGTTGTTTGATATACATGGTGCTTGCTGGATATAATTGAGTGTAGTTGCTATACTTGTCACTTCGACTGTGGGTGATTGGGTTACTATTACTTATTGTGGAGTCGTGATTTTTAACCACCGATTGAAAAGTAACAGAACACGAACTTCAACATTTCATCACTACCACCAGGACTGAATGATAACAACAATGAAGATGGCGCGGATGATGCTGATGACTCCTGACCACCAATAAATATTTCAGGGAAGTTCTTTCACCTACCTTTGATTCTAATTGATTACATTGGGGACAATGCAATAACTAAGTTTGGGGGTGTGAGTAGTATTTTTCTGAAAATTTTTCTTTGATTTTTGTGTTTGCTTTCATGTGTTTAAGTTTAGGTTTGGCGTGTTTAAGTTTAGGTTTGGCATGTTTAAGTTAGTTTTAATTTCTATTCTAAAAAAAAAAAATTTTTTTGTGATGACTTTTGCTTGATAATCTGCAGCCAATGATAATGATTTTGATTTAGTACATACATGATTCTTAGAAAATGATGGAGGTTGAACTTGTCTGTGTGCTTAACTCTGATGAAATTCATCCTTGTTTTGAACTCTTTTACATTGAGTTTATAATCTTGATGCACTTGGTTGTTTGATACACTTGGAGAATGTTTATGCTTTTGAAAGTAATCCATGATCTCAATGAACTCTAGAACTTATTTGATTGTTACTCGAGGCGAAATCCTAGGTTGCACTTGATTAGGGACATGATTTAGGCCATTCTTGGATCGATTGAGCCTTTTAAGCTTACCTATGTTGATTTTATCACTAGTCTTCCCCATTGAGCCTTGTTTCCAATTTTCTTTGGCACCCACAACTCTAACCAAGCCTTTTTGTCTAATTTTTCCAAGATTTGACCCATCACCTCTTAGGCATATTGATTGCTACTGGATAATTTTGAGCTATGCAAATAAGGGTTGAAGGTGAAGTTCATGGAATGTGGAAGGCAAAGTTTCAAGAATATTTAGTTGAGGGTTCGGAAATACTTATGTTGAAAAAAAAAAAAAAAAAATTTATTACTACATCCCTTCTTGTAAAAGAATGCATTGAATCAGATAAGTTTGGGGGTGCAGTGGGCTATATAAAAAAAAATGGTGAATAAAAGGTTGTCAAGGGAATGAAGTGAGAATGAAGTGAAACAAGATTGAGAATGCGGAGTGACTTGATGTTGAAATGTAAGTTTGCGCTCTGTGAGAATCCTAAGAGATTGATGTGTTTAAGGGGTGATCTAGCCACAAAATTTTCTTTTATCCTACCTTTAAACCAACCACACATTACAAGCTGAATTAAAGTCCTATTGATTCTTGATTGAGTGACAACCTATATTAGTGGAGAATAACAAGAAAAGTAAGCCTATGGAGTTCATCAATTTCAATATCTAGAGATCACTTGTGTTTACTCTTGATTGCATAAACTGATTTGAGTTGAAAACTGATTAAGTGATAAGGGGTTGTTTGCACATATGTGGATGGTTCAAGGTGAGGTTGAATGACATTTGGGTTGAAAATCTAGACTGTTTCAATTTCTAAAGTTGTCTTTTGAATTGTGAAATTTGTACAATCTTTGAGGCAAGTGTGGAGAATCAAGCTATTATCATCACTTGTGTTTTCTTTATTTTAGATTTCTTTCCCTTAGTTAGGTTTTTCTTTATTTGTGTTTTGCTCGAGGACTAGCAAAATGTTAAGTTTGGGGGTATTTGATGAGTAGGTTTTATACCTACGAATTAACCACTTTTAAATATAATATTTTGTTAATTTTAGAGTCTTTTAGTTGTTTTTATTTAAGTTTAGCTAGTTTTATATTTTTTATGTGATTATATGTTTTTATTTGATTTTTATGCTTATTTTACAGATTAGGAACAATATGGAACATTGGGATAGGTGCATACGTTTAGGAGAAATTCTGACTCCAAATTGGTTCACTCTCGGAAGAAGGAAGCTAAGCATACAAGCTAAAAAGTCTTCAAGCCGCAGCTTGATAGAAAACGAGCCGCGGCGGGAATTCAAGAATGGCATAACAGAAATATAAAAGTACAAGCCGCGGCATGATATATTGGGAGGCCATGGCCTGCTTACGTTTCCAGCTTTACACGTTAATTTGTGGTGACCGAATTAGAGACGGATTTTGGGACTCTTAAACCCTAATGACTCCATATCTATAAATAGGAAAGTTTAACCCTTATTTGGAGACAGAAGTTTTGGGTTTTTCTTGGAGGCAGAAGATAGGAGAGGAGGACGGGAATTGGAGATCGGCTCTTGAGTTTTATCTTCTTTAACTTTAACTCTTCTCTTAATTTTGTAATCTAAGAATGACTAAATACTTTTGTGATTTTGTTTTCTTTTCAATGAAGAACTAATTTCTATTCTAGGGTTATAATGGAACCAATTCATGATATTTGATTAGTTTTCTTTCTTTCTTCTATGATCCCACATGTGATTGTTTATTCTATCCAATGTTTAATGCGATTTGATTAACTGATCATTAATTGAATTGATTTGGTGAACCCTAATAATATCGGCAGAGTTATTTTGTGTTCATGACCTAGATAGATTAACATATGCTAATTTGAGATAGGAATATACTCAGGTTGCATGTGCATTCCTTATGAGAACTTATTCTTAATGAATTCTTCTTGATTTGATTCTCATAGGCATATAGGGAATTAGTCTAGAAGGGTATTTTTACATGACCATCGGAAGAGGCTTGTAGAGAATTTAGTGTTCTTGGATGACAACCATAGTGGATTAATTTATCATAGAGGGAAGGAGAATTAAATCAAGTGGATTGTTTGGGGGAAATTATAAACCTAGATTTTATCACTCATTGATTTTAAATCTGCAAGTTTATTTTCTCTGTTAGTTTTCTCGTTTAGTCTTAAATCCTATTTTTACTTTTGTTTGGATAAAATTAGATTGAGATAAATTGGTAATTAATAATAGATTGGTATTTAGTCTCCGTGGGAACGATACTTTCTTATCACTTTATTACTTGTTTCGATACGTATACTTGCGTGCGTAATTTAGACAACACATTCCCTGTTGGTGTCGAGGTCTACTTGTTTACTTCTTCGACTTCTATTGCCCGTTCTCCCCGTGGTTCATTCTGTAATTGCTATAACTGCTCTCTTCGACGGATGGCTCATTTCTCTTCTTCTAGGACTCAGTTTCGTGACACTTTCCTGGTTTTAGTGCCAAGTTAAAACACCTTTGTGCCATTTTCTAGTTGTATCGAATTTCTATCACACCATTTTTGCTCGGGACCGAATTGTCTTATGGTAAGTTGACGGAACGACCTTCATCTCGTATATCCATCTCCTCCAAAGAGTGGCATTATACATCGAATCTGCCTCGATTACTATGAACCTCTTCATGACCACCTTTGTTCCCACTACTACAGGGAGAATGATTTCTCCTACGGAGCTGCTTGGAGAACCATTGAATCCGAACACGGTTGACTAGGTTGGAGATAGACTCTCCGAGATTCTCATCTTCTTTACCGGAACTAGGAAAAGGATGTCTACCACGCTCCCAATGTCTACTAGAATTCTTCTTAGGTCTACGTTTTCGATCGAGAGCACTATGATGAGCGCATCTTGATGAGGCATAGCCGTCCCTTGCATGTCGTCCTTTGTGAAATCTATCGCCTACTCCCTCGTTGTTGGGTTCAACCTCCTCGCCATACTCACTCTCAAGGTAACCTGGTTTACACCAACTTCGCGGATCTTCATTACTCTCACCCTGGCTCGATGCCTAGACTATCTATCTGACTCGTGTACCCCCATGATAGTGTGCACCACTCTGCGTCCCTCATGTTCGTGTTGTCTTTCTCCTCCAGTCTGTTGAGGTGGTGGTTTTTTAGTCTCTTCCCTCTGGGTCTTTAACCATCCTCTGCCTGTAGAGGCCACATACCTCCTGAGCTTCCCGTCCTCGACCATATCTTGTATGATATGTCGCATTCTGTAGCAATCCTTGGTAGGATGGTCTTTTGCTCCATGGTATTCACAGTAAGGTTTTCCCGACTTCCCTCGATAGTCTTGAGATGGCTATATGAAGTCGGGATCATTGCATATGTGCCTCAATATCACCTACAATTTTTTTCGTTGAGTAGTGTATATACTCATCTTCTTTTCCATCTCGACTGTTCCTTCGGATCCTATCATCTTTTCTTGCTACCCCCATCTCTTAGGTCCATTGTCACTTTCGGGGTATCCTGTCCTCCTGTGCTGTTAGCAACTGTCTTGTGCTTCCTATCCTCTACTTTTCATTGACTCTTCCACCAAGATGTACTTATCTACTTTCACATAGAGATTCTCAAGTCATGAGGGGTCAAATTTTATCAACGACTCATGCAACCATGTCCCAGGGATGATTACTGTTATGTAAGATGGACAAGCAGTCTCCTCATCCATTCCTTCAACGGTTATTGCCTTTGTTCGGAATTGGGTAACAAAGGAGCGTATATTTTCACCGACTTCTTACCGCAAATTGAAAAACGTATTTACTCTGACTCTCTTCTTACGCAAATGGACAAATTGCTCAATGAATATTTCCTCTAGCTCAGAAAAACTTTCTATCGACCCAACTTTTAGTCTTTGGAACCATGACATAACCCCGTGCCTTAGAAAGGGCGGGAAGAGTTTGTAGAGTAAAGAATCATCGTTTTGGTACAAGACCATTTGACTCCTATAGTGGAGGATATGGTCCATGGGATCTCTCATTCCATTGTAAGTCTAGAACTTTGGTGAGGGAAATGCTCTCGGAAGGTTGGAATTCATTATCGCTGGCGAGAACAACATACCCCTCAGTTCCCGAATTGCATTCTGAGCCTTTTGACCAAGGGCCCTCCCTTGAGCGAGTTCCTCATCCATTTTTCTCAACATCTTTTCAACTTTTTACCTAGTCATAGGATCCCAAGCTTCGGAACTTCCTTGTCGTGTTCTTACTGTAGCAGAATCCAAAGTGTAATCAGCCTCAATTTTCCTTGTTGTACGGAACGTATGTCTCTGACTTCTTTCCCCCTCTGAGCCTCCTCCCGTTTCAGTTCCCTTGCCCAGCCTCTATTTGAGATCTTCGTTTTCCTTTCATATTACTGTAATCTCGTTATCCTGTTTCTCCAATCCTCTGCGCATCTCCTCCCTCATTTCTAGTAACAAATGATACATCACAAGCATTGGATCATGCGATGATGGAGGTGGATCTGCTGGTAAGGGATTTGATGATTCTCCAAATCCTTCTCCTCTATCCCTTACCATGTTGGTCATTTTTCTCCTTGAAAGATTCTCACAAACGGCGTCAAATTGTAGATGTAGATTTTAGCTCTACTTCAAGATCTTCCTAAGGAACTCCCAGCTTGGTGGACGGCCTGCAATGAGACCACTCCGACAATCAAGTTAGAATTAGTGTCAAGCTAATAAGAAGTTCTCTGGGAAGAGTTTTTCTAATCTTTATTGGGATGTGCAACTAAAAACCCCCTTGATCCGCGGGTTGCGGATCCCTTTTTTTGGGTTTGGGAGTCGCCACCTAGTTTTTAGGTTTATGAACCTAATCATGACTCTAAAAAAATAAATAACACTAATTTACGAAAATGAAATTACGGGTCCCGGGATCACGTTACGGGGTTGGAAGGTGTTAGGCACCAATCCCGTCCGACAAACGCCGGTCTCTACTTTATCCCAAATTACACTACATTGCAAAATAAACCTAAAAATTAAGATAAAAAAGAAATAAAAATAATTACCTGGTGGATTACGATGGTTCCTTCAATACTAGCGGAGAGTGTCCTTGCTATTCCTCTATCACTGGATCTGTTTCTGATCTCCAAGTTGAAGTATCTTTTTTCTAGATCTGAGTGTTTTTATGTTTTCTAAAGATTTTTTATATGTTTTTGAAAGGTTTATGAGAGTTTTTTCAAATAAAAACTTGGGTTTGGATGATAGGGTTAGGACTTCAAAATTAGGGTTTAGAGAAGGGTAGAGAGACTTTTTGATCTACTTTTTCTAGGATTTATTTTAACCTACAAGATTGGATTGTGGATGTTTCTATTTATAGATTTTTTGGAAGAGTTGGTGTTTAATTAGGTTTCTTTTAGATAAGGTGAATTAGGATTTTGACTTAAATCTTATTTGATTGACTAGGTTTATTTAGATTAGGGTTTTAATTAGGGTTTTGATTTAAGTCTTATTTGATTGATTAGGTTTCTTTAGATTATGATTTTAATTCTTATGTACAATTAAAGAATATATTTTTAATTTTTGCATAACCCCCCTTAATTGTATTTTAATTCTTTAGGCCCTCAGATGGAGTGATCTTTTAATAAATATCAGGGGCTCCACTTGAATAAGTAGGCAACCATCAACAATTTTGCTTGAGGGCTTGATTGATTAATTTTCTTAGTTCAGATTTTTAAATTAATTTTACTAAGATTTCACTTTACGTTAATTAATATTTTATTTATTAATTTAGAAATTTAAAATTTTTTAAATTGAAAAATTATCGTTTTGCCCCTGAAGAGATCTTTTGCATTTCAGGTCGTTTTTCGATGTTCTGGGATGTTTTGGAATCGATTTTTCGTAAGAAATTTGATGGGATTATCGGTTTGTATTACTTATGAAATTTTTTGTATGAAATAATTGTGAGTCTTATGAGGGGCATTTTCGTAATTTTATCGAATTTAGTGAAAATTGACGAAATTATTTATTTGATTTTAACTTGTTATTTTATGTGTTTGAAAAGATTTTTCTAAGCGTAATGTGGGCTCTAAGGATGTTTTGATGTTGGGGGTATTTTG